>NW_008598175.1:20849-73813 GCF_000691845.1 Merops nubicus
TTTCCTCATTAAAAAAGTAAACTTCAAACCAGTCAGCTTGCCTTTGGCAGCTTGTTACTAGAACACCTATCTAAAAGGAGACAAATTAAGATAAGAAGGTAAATGCAGGCAGTGGAACTTCTTATCCTTGCTGCCCACAAAATGCCATAGTTACAGTACCTCTGAATCATTCCTTGAAAAACAAATATTTTCATAAGTGTTCTTGAAAGAAGACCCAGGTCAGTGTATCCAGCAAAACATAACCATAAAAATGTATTCTCTATCTGCTGTCTCAAAACCAGTGGCTTAGAGTCTCATCTGCTTAAAAGAAAACTTTCCATTTACTTTGGTGGCAGAGTTATTGAAAATCTATCCATTAGAGAACAAAGGTGGAGAAGAGCAGTAGTGTATACACACGAAAGGAGAAAATCCAATTTCCTCATTAAAACCAATATTATGCATAAATTACCACTTTAAAAAGTTCTATCACCATAGGGAAGTCTCAGCATGCTTTATGTCTAGTAGAAATAAATTCATACTTTAAACACGTTCTAATGACTAAGATCTTTTTTAACTCACCACTGGACCAGATACATTCTATGTGGGTGTTCATCTACCACTAGAAGGTATGCAATGAACCCAACAGGTTGTTGATCTGCAGCTAGATTTCAGTGAGATAAACACATCTTTTTTTAGAGAGATAGATTTTATAGCACTTATCTGTGGATTTTTCAAAGTACATCCTAATTAGAATAAGATTTTTTCCCTTTCAGTATAGATGGGGAGGAAAGACATGAAGAATGGAAGGCCTAGGCATGGAGCCAAAAAATAGAATTGAGAACTTGTATATTCGTTTGTCCTTTAATTCTTAATCAGAGGCTGAGCCTGTGCTACCTTGGTTTTACTGAAATGAAATACTTTGTAACAAAATACAGAATTATATTTGCTTTGCTCTTATTTAGTTTTCCAATTTGTATATATAATGGGAAAACCAGAAAAGTCATGCATAAGTGGGATGCAGGAAGATTTTCTCCTTAAAAACCAGTTTTAACAATTCAAGAGCAAAAGGTTCACCATCAAAAAGCTGTTCTTACTGAAAGTGATGATAGCATATATTAATAAGCTAGCAAAACTTCACTGGGCATGACAATTATCTGTGCCTTTCCTCTGCATCAAATAAATTTCTCCTAGAACCATATTTTCTTCAGCTCTCCCATTCAACCTGTCCCATTCTCTGACCTTCTGGGGAATTCTCCATGAAGCCAACACAAAGAAATGCAAAAACCACTCTAGCTGAAAAGAAAGTGGCTTTCAAGCACAAGTGGGAAGACATGACACTGACATCTGTCTTTATGACTTTGGACTAACCAGATATTTGAATCCTCTCTGAAGAGGAGAGCCACAGAAACTAAAAAGTTCTTTTTCTGCCTAGTTTTGGGCCCTCAGTAAAACCTCTGCTGTGGTTTGGAACCACTTCTCAGCAATACAGTCCAAGTGGCAGAAATTGTAGCTGAAGACTGTTTCAAGGGTACAATGTCAGATGCTCATTTCTTAATACTAACCCACGTTGACAGTTGTCCCACACCTTGACAGCAGGAGTTGCAACCCTCTAGCTCAGTGCCAGAGCTGCTTTCTGTGAAGGCTTCCACCAGGGCTTGTCAGGTTTGCAGTGGCTCAGAGGAGACGTGCTGTCCTACTTTGTCCAATTCCTCTGTGCTTTCAAGATTGCTTTAACAGACAGTGCATACCAGGAGGGAGTACGAGCTGCTAGTTACCAGCAGGGAGTTGATGTCAGGACCAGGGGACTTTACCTTCCACTTTGTTTTCTCCTCTCTGGTTTAGATTTAAGCCTAAAATAAGACAGAATTTATCCTCCTGAAATCATTTGGAAGCCAAATCAAAGAGTGCTTCAGTTCACATCCCTGTGTAGGATTTTAACCATTTAATAGAAAATCAGATGATTTGCTACCAAAAGGTGTGATGGATATCAGCCAGCTGTGACTCAGACAAGCCTCAGAGACAAAGTTAAACAACTATACTGTCTGTACAGGAATACAAGAAAGCATGAATGGCTTTGGTCCTACAAAATATTAGGGACCTGTCATTTGCTGTCCCTCTCTGGGGCAGCACACCACTTTTTCCACACAAGTCTGAGGATGCCCAACTCCAGACTACCCCCACTGCTCTTCACTGTTCCTTATTTTATTGGTTAATGACAAAAATGATATACCATAATACATTCATATTATTTGTCTTTAAAGCTCTATTCCTCTTTATCTCTGAAAAGAAGAAAATTCACACCCAGCCTTTGGCATATTTCCTTTCAAACTTTGAAAGAATACCACCAAAGGTTGTTTTCTCTAGCTTACTTTCCCTATGAAACAGTGACCAGATAACAGATTAAACTGAACATTTGCAACTCCACCACAAGGAAAGAAGCTTTACACAGAATTTGTGTATAGCTATAAACTTCTCTTATTAGATTAGCAGGAGTGGTTATTTATTCTTTGTAAAAGAAGCACACATATACACCAGGAGCCAGATATTTTCACATTTGTCTTCCATCTGCTTCTGAATGGTATGTGTTTAAATAAGAATTCAGTAATGTCCACGCAGCCTTGTTGTACTATGGGCACTGCTGGTGAATTCTTCCATGATAAATAAAGGACTGTTTGGCTATTTGAAATTAGTAACTCTACAGGCAGGCATTAGTTCAAAACTATGGGAGACATTTCCAGATACTTTGTTTACAAAGTTACTTAATCCTTTTATACAGTATCTCAAGAGCAAATATTTGATCCCTGTTCAAATCCAGCCAATCGCACTTCCTTGGGTTTTAAGACATTACTCAAATTTGCTTATACTTTATTTTAGTGACTGGTTTCTAAGAACGTACAGATTTGAAGAAAATATTTGTCCAGCTTCAGCAATAAGTATAGTTACTCCATTCTGATGTGAACTGCTAGACAAAAAAAAAAAAAAAGTCAGAGTCCTTGTTATTTCAGTTGCAAAGAAAAAAACACTGGAAGCCAGCATCCCTCTCATGCACTCCTTCCTGAATAACCCCTGTTCTGAGACAACACAGGACCTGGAACAGGGGGCTGGTTGTTGGGCTTTTGCTCACAGCTTCCAGCTTCTTTTAGCCAGATCCTGGACTCTTTTAACCAGATCCAGCAGTGTTGGGCTGCCTGTGCCCATTCAGCCACATTCTTGGCTGGCATCTCCTTCCTGGGTCTGTTTCTATGGCACTTCCTCATCCCCCTCCTGTCTGCATCTCTGTTCACAACAGCATTAAATGAAAACCTTTGTCTGGGCTTGTGACAGACTTCGGCTTTTTGATAAAGTTGCAATTTTTTTCTAAAGCATGGAAGGCAAACTACACTCACCAGTGTAAAACTCACCAGTTTTAAGCAAAGGTTAAGCTTCACCTATGATAACAGCATTAATGTTTATGCTTAGTTACACACAAATTAATCTAAAGAAAAACCTCTTCTACCACATCCTGCCTTTGAGTTCAATAGTGATGTTTCTGTATTGTATCTGTGCATTACTCTGTTGACATAGCAGATAAATCCTTGCCACTCAGATTGTCACCATAATTAAGACCTCTAATGGAAAACTGAATGAATAAAGCACCTTGATGGCAAGACACTGAGATGCTCTAATAAGGAAGGTAAGAAATTATAAAATTAACCTGAGATGTGGGTAGAAAAGAAAATACTTCAGAACATTGCTGAGTGAATGAATACACATCTACTGAATTTAATACAGTGTGAACCCACTTTCTGTCTAGCTTCAACTGTTTGAATTTACAAGCCCTCCTAGTAGTATTTCATGCATCCAAGAAAAATGCAGTCATCTCAGTGAAAAGCTAATTATCCCATTTGGTCTGTGTAACACTAAAATGCAACAGTTAATATCTGAAAGTAACAGAAGGAAGAGGTTTGGCTAGGCTTATTAGAAGGTTCCTCCTCAGATGTCAGTGTTCAGCATTGTCACAAGCAATAAGAAAGGTTCATCCTCTCCATCATTGTCTGCTGTGGGCAGAGGAGCTGTGCTTCACACCACACTTTTTAAGCACACAGCAACCAACAACCGTCCTGGCCTTGATGTTATGCAACCCAACTACAGGTTAAATGAAACACTGAACAGTAACAGCAGAATATGGCCCAGCAGCTGCCACTGCAGATCATTCAGAATGGAAATTCTTCTGCTCTCCTCATGAGAGCATTATTCTAGTGTATAAATTTTTTAATCTCTTTTTCTTTTCTCCAAGTTTTGAGATTGAAGAATGGGCTCTGGAATGACTCCCCATAGTACAATGGCTGACCCTCCCAATCCGACAACCATCTGCTGAAACTAAATTTAGGGAAAAATATGCCCACACAATCCTGGCTGCCAAAAACCCCACACTGAATATAAGCAATCCAAATCAAACTGAAAAAATAGCCAAGGAACCATTGCATCACCTTGGTTTATTGCAAGGACTTTGCTGTACAACAACATAGCTGCAATAAAATCCTGATTCCTAACGTGGGGAACATTAAGCAGTATTATTCCTAGGTATTTTAAAACAAACAAACAAACAAACAAACAAACCACCATGCTGTTTCTCCTTTAATTTCATTTAAGATGGATGTCATTATATGCAGTCAAATCCTGACCACTCTAACTGGACCCAAAGGAATTGAGGAGGTTCATTGAGTGGAGTAGCAAGACAGAAGGTCACCAAACCAGCATCACATTACTCTCCCTTGACATCAGATGGAGTCATGACAGCGGTTTGGATGCTAGATAACATGAATATTCATCTGTATGATTTAAAAATTACATTGTGACTTTGGAATGACACTTCTCACATGCCCTTGTTGTACCTTGGTGACAATGTAAGGAAGATGCAGTGTCAAAACTCTCTCTTTGACATGAGTGTCGCCTGCATTTCTTCCTTTTATTCTCTTTTTTTATTATTACCACTTATTTTAATCAAGCACTGCAGTTGGAAGAAGCCTTAAGCAACAGGCCTGGAGAGTGAAGGAACATATTAGCAAACTTGTGAAAGAAATCAATAGAACACTGTTAACTCAAGGCATTCTCACAAAAGTTCTGGCCTGTCTGTACACAGCTCCAGTAATGAAACCACTGGTTTCTGCAAGGAAAACATTTACACCAGAAAGTTGCCTTCCTCTGCAGAAATCCCATGTCAGTTCACAGATAGGCAGGTTAGAATTAGTATCTGCCTTGAGAGTCTAAAAGAAGTTTCTAAGAGAAGAAACACCCTGTACAGGCCAGCTGAGCCAGTAGGGATCCAGCTTAGCCAATCTTGCAGGCGTACTACTCTATTGGAATATCTCAGTTTGGCCTTGATTTTTTTTCCTGGATAAATAGTACAGAAATAAAAATTAAGATTGCACTGTGTCTATCAAGTATGGATATCTCCTATGTGGAGTTCAGAACATTCTTGGAAAAAAAAACAGGCTGTTAAGGGAGATCCCCTTAGCCCTCCTGCTCCAAAGAAAAAGGAGAAATAAACCCAATTCACTGCAGCATCACTGGTTCAGCCCCTGAAAACAGAGAACTCTCAAAGAGCTGTTATACTGTATGTAATGAGCGATATGTAACGAGCTGCTACGAAATTCTAGTTACCTGTGATTATGAGTGCAAACTGAGGACCATCTGAAATCCTGCAAGCTCTCCTCGGGCCTAATGCAAATTAACAGAAGCACAAGATGAGAAGATGCTCTGAGGTAAAAGATAAAGAACATTTAGTGATTCCACATGGAAATATTTAAAACTTTGCTGCTGAGTGCACTTTCTCTCTACGTTTTTTCATTGCGTTTTAGATTGTCTCACTTTCCTCCTCCCCGCCCACAGTGCCCTTCCCCTGCAGAACCCTCCCTCTGCTTTTCCGCAGCCTGGTGGTTCCTTTCCAGCCTCGCCGCCCCTCAGCAGCTGGATTTTCGCGGGCCCGTCTTCCCACCCCTGCCCGGGCTCCGCGGCCCTCACCGGGTCCTGGCCCCGTCGCTCCTGCACGTCAGGACGGGCGAAAAAAGATAGTGGCCCGTACGGGGATCGAACCCGCGACCTTGGCGTTATTAGCACCACGCTCTAACCAACTGAGCTAACCGGCCTGACGACTGCTACCGATTTTGGAAGTACCCTTCATCACTGGTGAGGCAAGCTGTTCCCTCACACTGCCGGCTCTCCTTTACTGCCTTTAGCCCATATGCGCAGCAGGAGCTGAATAGCAGGTGACAAGCTTTGCTGTCCAAGTGCTAACCTCTGCCAAAAGGCTCCCACAAAGTCTATTCTTGCTCTTTCAACTCTTGAGGGTCTCACTTCATCAGCCCAGGAAACTTTCCTGTAGGATTCCTGAGGCTCTTAAACAAGCAGAGAAAGCAGCATAGCAGGAAGTTGGAAAGAGGAAGACTCCAAACTGTCGTTTCTCCTTCCCCTTTTTTATTTATCTCCATGACGTAGGAACCACCTGACTACCACAAAGTGCATATGTTCAGGGATCTTCATAACCAGATCTATTTTCTGGGAAATATCACCCTGTGTCAGGCTAAATTCACTCAAACATTCAACAGCAAGGCCAAATCTGGAATCTTAAGACAAAGCAGAAAAGTGAAAGGCCAGTAAGGAAAAACAAGATGCAGCATTGACCTGTGTACGAAGTCTGGGTAGTCTCTGAACTGATAGAGCATAAGTGACAGGTATGAGAGCCGCAGACCTTCATTTGTGTGTCTGGCACACAGATTCTCAGTATGTTTTTTTGTGAGAAACAGTCAGCCAATTATTTTTTTGGTCAGTTGCTCCACAGAAAGCAAGGGAACAGGGTGAAGACTAATCATCTTTCCAGCCTTCCTGTCCAGAATATCACCAGAAGTAACTCAAAGCAGTAATATATTGCCTCTTAATTTACAGCTGTCAGCCACCATACTGTAATCAAATCTTGTCGCATTATACAGTGCTAAGAGGGAAAAACTCCATGCCCTTGGGCTATTTCTTCCCACTGCCTCCTAGCTGAGTATGGTGGGTTGACCCTGGCTGGATGCCAGGTACCTACCAAAGCTTCTCTATCATTCCCCTCCTCAGCTGGACAAGGGAGACAAAATACAATGAAAGGCTCACGGGTCAAGCTAAGGCCAGAGGGAGATGACTCACCAATTAGAGTCACAGGCAAACCAGACTCAACTTGGGGAAATTAGCTTAACATATTACCAGCCAAATCAGGTTATGATAATGAGAAATTAAACCAAATCACAGGAACACTGTGCCAGCATGGGCCCCCCTCAGGGTCACAAGTCCTGCCAGCGAATCTGCTCCAGTATAATTCTCTGTATTGGGCTCCTCTCTCTCCACAAGTCTACAGCTCCTGCCAGGAGCCTGCTCCAGTGCTGGCTTCTTAGGGGGTCACAGCCTCTTCAGGCACCCACCTGCTCCGGTGTGGGGTCCTCCACAGGCTGCAGGTGGAAATGTGCTGCACTGTTAATCTCCATGGTTACAGGACAGCCTGCCTCACCCTGCTGTTCACCAGGGGCTGCAGGGGACTCTGCTCAGGCACCTGGAGCACCTCCTCCCCCTCCTTCACTGACCTTGGTGCTTGCAGACTTGTCTCTCTCACATACTCTCACTCCTCTCTTCAGCTGCAGTTTGCTGTGAAATTTTTTTCCCCCCTTCTTAGGTATTTTGTCGCAGGGGCACTACCACCACCTCCTGCTGACTTGGCCTTGGCCAGCAGCTGCAGTCCCAACAGCCATACCGCAGTGTGTTGCCTACAGAGGAAAGCTATGTTTTCCTCAGACCCAGTATTGTTCAGGATCGCAGCAATGATCCTACCTCTACGCCCAATCAAATAATTTCTTTTCCTTTTTACTGACAATAAATTTCCAAATTATAACTATCTAATTTCACACACACAGTGTTCAAGCCTGTATAACATGTTACCTGCTGCCACAGGCCCTGCCATCAGGAACCCTGCCTGTGGATGAAATCAGGACCATCTTCCAGAATAAATAAGATATTTAGGCAAAAAATGAACAGAACACGCTCATAGGCTTCACCTCTGCCCCTTTTGTCACTTAGGAGTGCCTGTACCACAGGACACATTAAGATTTTATTTCACACAGGCCAATACAGCACCTGGCAAAGTCGTCCTCAGTCACTGCTTGCTACTCAGCCCAAAATGTGCCTGAACCAGCAATTTAACAAGAAAGTATAGCTTTAGGCATTCTGCAGCCATGTCCTGTTTGTTCTAATATCTCATCAATTCAGAATTGACAACTAGGGAAAAAATTCATTAGCTGTCCAAATAAAAGGGTACTAATGTTATCAGCCTTAACACTACCCAGGGATTTATTAATAAGCTTGCCATTGAATTCTTACTCATAAAAATGCTAATGCAGGTCATTTGCATATGTCTGTGCATCAAAACAGAAGACCCATGATGTTATATTCAATAAAATTATTATTACCCCAATCATAAAGTAAATGTTTGGTGGTCATAAAATGTGTGTTGATGTGTAGCATGTACACACATCCTATATTTATAGCATCTTTAATAATAGCTGCTGTGAGTTTTGAATAAGAGTCAAGTGGACAAATCTTGGCTATCATCAGTGGTTTGAACTAGAAACTTGCAGATTCAAGAATCACATCTAGAAACAGGACATTATATCCAGCATAAACACCATAGTAAGTCTCTGGTACAGCAGTAGCTATGGTGTCTTGCTTTGAACAGAATAACCAAAACTTTTTTCACAGCTTCTCTATATTGGCCAAACAGGCGAGGACAACCCTAAGACTTCCAGGAAAAACTAAAAACCCTTCCCTTCAACCATCTAAAATGAACCGTCAGCTATGAAAACTGGTGTTGTGATGTCTGCCTGCCATCACTATGCGTATTTAAGGCCAAGTTTATCACACAACTGACATAGGAGTAAGCTGTCCAAAAGACACCAGAAGTCCCACACATTTCTCAGAAGACCTGGACGTTTTCTATGATATATGAGCAGAAAATTCCCACATCCATTATACCCACTTAGCAGGCTACACCCTTAAGATAGCGTAGCAATGAAAACACGGCTAACCCCTCCAGCAGGCAGCAATTTGGATTGAAACCTTGATAGTATTTCGTGTCCAGGCTGGTGGCAGAAAACACTCTGTAAAGACATTTTGCTTATTTGCCTGCGTCACAATTCCTGGGTTTGGTTTGTTCCACTGGAAAGTGTTTTGAGATGCTCTGCAACTCTCAGCCTCCAGCTAACACCAGGCATCAGTTTACCATTTAGCATGCCACATTAAGCCTCACAGGGTTCACCAGCATGAGTTATTAGGAATACTATCTCATTATTAGCACTAAAATTGTTGGCAGCATTTCCATTTTTAAATAGTGCCTATTTGTTTTGTTCCTGCTATCGATAGGCAGAATGTATTAAACTACATAAGCTTCACATCAGATTCAAGTGATACTCTTTTTCAGCTAGAAATAGCTTGATTTTCCTCATTTTTATTAAAAAAAAAAAAAAAAAAAGTAATTTTAAGTCAGTTCAGACCACACTTAGCCCTTTACATTTTGGAGTAATTTACAGTTACAACATGAAGATTGAGTTTAACTATTACTCTGGAGTGTTTTGAATCATTCCAGAAAATCTGTTTTATAAAGTCAGCTTACTGATTCCTTTCTAAAGGATTTCAAATGTTAAAAAGACAGTACCATATGATTTCTCTCAAAATTGCTTACAGATGAGTATTCTTGATTTTTTTTAAGCAAAGAGTGCAAAAAAACCTTACAACTTATTTTTGTATTCTAGGAAAGATGGTCGATGTAGATAGTTATATTTCAATTAGTATCACTCAGAAATATCACAGAATATCCTGACCAAAGAGTAGTGAGTGGTTTTCCCTCCCTAGGACGACAAATTCAGATTTATTTTTGGTGAAGTTACTGAAATTGCTTCTTTCCCCTACTTTAGTTCTTAACTCTCCTCCCAGGTAGAGCTTTCATAAAAGACCAGTATGCTAAAAAGAAAATTACTTTGCATTAGAACAAAACTCACCTTCTATTCAGTGAAGTTTTACAAATGGAACTTTTTCTTTTTTTTTTTTTTTTGCAATATGCCAAGCACTCAATGCCTCTAATTTGCATTGTATTACTAAGTGGTTTTATTAGAATTTGCAGTATTTCCCTATGGAAAGGCTGATTTGTGATCAGACAAATGTCCATTAGCCTTCATTCAAAACCACTACCATGGTAGTAATTTCTTTGTTAGATCTGTAAAACCTGCCGTTTCTGGCCCTCCTATTTCTTCAGTCCATGCAGACACCCTCTCTTCTGCTCTCTTCTATAATACACCCAATGGACATTAAAGTTCCATTTGAAAAGAATTAAAAAGGACTATAATTTTTATGCGATTAAATTGGACCAATTATTTCTTGAAGCCACAAGCGTATAATTTCCTATAAGCACTGAAAGAAAAAAAATCAATATCCCAAGTTCATAAATTATTTATCACTCCATCAGGCTGCCATTTGTTAATGCAACAGAAGGACACCATTCCGGACCTCGACAAGAATTTCAGCTTTCATTCATGTAGATAAGGAGGATATATACCAAAACAAATAAACCTGTTAACACCAGTCCCAAAATCAGAATTACTCTTAACTTCCAATGTCCATGCTCCCTGCAGACAGCTATTTCCAAATAAGAAACACCAGTATACAAAATGCCTCCATATTACTAAAATGTTGCACACAATTCTTGCAAAAAGTGATATTTGAATATCCAGGTGGGTTTCTTATTAGTTTTGGAATCAGTTCCACAAAGAACCTACAATTATAGCTAGTGTTTATGAAGCCAAGTTTCTGAATGCTAAAAGCAGTTTACATGTGACTTACAAGTATTTGGAAAGGACTACCATACTATTTCCATATTTTGTTAGTTTTCTTAGTGTCTTGCTCTAACCATGAAAGACATAGCAATGCATACTGTTTATCCTCATGTTTTTGGTGTGTGTGTTTGGTTTTGGTTTTTTGTTTGGTCCTTAACCTGCCATACTTTTTCTATTTTTCTCTCAGCTTCCTTCACAAAGTCTACATCATTATCACTGCTCAGTGCTCACGTGGCTCTTTTCATCTTTATAATATAGCAACAATTAATTTTTGTAACCCCCATCTACATGAAAATCTATTTCCATTTATGCAGAAGAAGCAGCTGAAGTATTCAGAAAAAAATGGGATTCAAGTGAGGCAAAATGCTGTCAACTCCACAGTTCATGCCCTGATGCAGGTCTATTGAACCATTACATCTCTTCAAAAAAGCATTTGGGGCCAGTTAGAGAAGAATTCCCCTGGCACACATCATCCCCAGAAGTACAGGGGTTTCATTACTAGAACAGCAGTACCTGGGCATGAAAGCACAACTGGATCAGGTTCTAGCTGGGTCAGCTCCCTTCTCCGTCTTCTCGACATAGATAAATTGAACAACACATAGTTTACTCTGTATATGCCTTTGTGATGTGACCTTGGAATAAAACTGCATGTTTAATCTGAGTAGATATGAAAGTTGTCATGTTGCTTCTCAAGTAAGAGAAGGCTTGGCCCAGTGTTACTAGGCAAAACACTCATTTATCCTGTGAAAGTCTACCCTGACCAAAGTCAAAAGCAATTTTGATCACACTTAGCTGTCTCTGGTTGGTTTCAGAGTTAGAAATGAGCATGTCCAGAGGGGACACAATGCTTTAAGGTGCAGGATGTTATTTGAAACACTGGTCCTTGAAGCATGACAAAAAAATTTTGCATTAACTTAAACACATACACATCACTTCATCCCAAGGCTGGGAACACATGTAGAATTATGTGATATACTGAATTTTGTGTTTACCTGTTACCCCAAACTTTCTGGATCCAACCATTCAGAAATTATATGATCTTAGAAAGCTTCTAGTTAAAAGCCCAGTTAATTAAAAAGTGTCCTTATGAATATGGGCAGTTCCTCCTTTCCATATCACACAGTTTTTCAGTTAGCTGAAAGGGGAAGCTTAGTACCTTTATTAATCTAAGATCAAATATTAAAGATTCTTAGTGTAAGGATTTCTGCTTACCTGACAAGCATGTCTATAACCACACTATGAATTCACTTCTATCAAATTCAAAATGATCATCTGTATTTCAATAAAACTGACAAAGAAGTAGGGATCAGAGAGTTGTCTATTTCTTACAAGTTTAGGAAACTCATCAGTAGATAGAGAAGAGAGACCCTAGCCCTGATCTTGATAAGGAAGGTGAGAGACTCCATTAGACATTGGCAAACTCAAACACATAATTTCTTTATAGGACAGAAAAAGGGAAGGAAAAAGGACTCCAGAGTTTTGTTACAGAAAAACAACTTGTTACATACCAAACCATACAAGTCTGAGAAATTAAGTGTTTAAAGTTGCACAAGCTTACTAGATGTGCTTTTCCATAACAGTGTGATATCAAGGTCCATGATCTTCTTAAATAATATACAGAGGAGGCTGGAGTGGACTCTTCAGTTTCTGAAGGTCATCTTAACTTTTAAAAACTCTTCAATGCATAGAAGAAAAGGGTTTAGGTAACATGAGATCATAGCCACCTCATCAGTTTCCTGGAGCTAGCTTTTCATGTTGTTTGACACCAAGTGCAAAGTGGGATTTCTCAACTATGACCAATCTATTTAGCTGCATAATTTTCCTGTGTCCTCTGTGCTGCTGAGCCTTTCCAGCTCCCATTCTGGAGCAACACACCATGGCAAGACAAGAGCCTGAACCAGCTGTTACAGGCATGGTGATGGGTATGGCACTGGAGCAGTCCATTTTCAGGGCATGGCTCTAATAAATATCAGCATTGCTGAAGCAGGAATATCTTTCCAGTTTTGTACACTAAGAAGTATGAGGCAACTTAGCACAGCCAGAGTGCAGACTGAAAGCTCAGCAAGGATTTATGTACAAAGCCAGACCCTGTTGGACAGGATCAATTCAAACAGGGGAAAGGAAAAGAGCAAAAAGCCTTTTAGGCAACACTTGAAGGAGGATGACCTTCTGGGACCCTGCTGATTACTTACATGATTTCTTGCCAAGAAACAAGTGCCGCACTGCTCTCCAGCCTCAGCAGCCAGCATTATGGATCCCTCCACATTGGTAAATTTACTTCCAGCCCCATGCTCAGCTGCAGTTGCTGAATATTGTGACAAACCATTTTTAAAACATAGTATTGAAACAGATGCAAAGCCTAAGGGGGGAAAAAAAAAAAAAAAAGTCCAACTCAAGGTTTGGAGATGGTTTTAAATTAACTTTTAAAGATAGAGAACTGCAAATAGCCTGCTTTTCTTAATAATCCTCAACTTTACCACTGGGCCCACTGGCTTAGAGCTAGAGAAACTAAAATCTCTTAACTAGACCCTGATCCAGCCAAGCAGGTCAGCACAAGCATAAAGCAATGAATGACATAAAACTTAATTATATCAATCAAGTTCCTAGTAAAGAAGGTCTCTCTAGTGGCTTAGTCCAAGGTTAAGGTTTTTTTTTGCTTTTATTTCTGCCCTCCTTACCTTTCCCCCCAGGCATCTGATTCTTGCATAGATAGATTTAGACTCAGTACGTCTTGAAATATTTTGTAGAGGTTTCATAAATAATTGGTAAGCAAAATAAGTTTTTCCCTGACCTTTACCCAGAGTAGTTTTCCAAGAAGGATTAACGTCCTTGCCAAAGCTTTCACCGCTCTGGAAAGAGAGCTTCACTCACCCCAAGAGCCAGAAGGTACCACCTGCCATCCTGCTTCATCAGGTGCTGTGCTGCTTAACCTCCCATTTCACACATCAATGTACATTTATATAAATGTTTATATAAAACCTCCAAGTGAATTTCCATGCACTGCAGAAGACATTCACTGAGTACAGAATCAAGGCAGAGGGCAATGTTTTAAAATACTTAACAGCCCAAGACAATTTGTGGGAAAGAAATCTGAAAAAGTGACACTGGCAAAAGTTTACGTTTTGGTATATAGAGGTTATTCTAACCCCAGTATTATAAAATTGGAGTATACAAGTTACAAGTTTAAGGCTTAGCATGATTCTTTGCCCTACAACAGGAGAGTTTGGAGAGGGAGTCTTTGCATGCATGTCTTATTCCCAAATACCAGAACACCAGTTCCAAGGTGAAGCTTCACACAAGGTACTTTACTGCTGACACTTCTGTGCATCCTACCATCTCCTCAACTGTCATCAGGCAAAACACTGATGTTGCTCAGCTACATCCTGAGTTTTATAGATTTTTCCACTGAATTCCATAGTTTTCTGGGTATTCTTCTTACTCCTATTGATGGCAGTAAATAAACCTCATGGAAAGAGCAGGAAGAGAAAATTATCTACTGAAATGTAATTAAAGATAGAGCAAATTAATTTAAAGCAAAAAGTGGTTATGAGCTGGACACCTGCTGGTTTCATCTTCCAGCAGAAATTAATGATTTGTAGTATCAGACAGGGATAAGAGAAAAATAACCCCCCTTTCCTCTAAATAACACAACAATAACTAGTCTCTTGCTTTATACTGTAGCCCTGTTATTTGGAGGTATTTCTCTTCCAAGAGATTTAAAAGTGATTTGAAGGGGAGAGCTAATGGAAGGGATTTTAAGACTTCCCAGTACCTAGCAGCATCATGCAGGGACAGCATTAAAATTTATTTTGAAAGTATTTGCCCCCCTATTGGCTACATTTTAGGAAAATTGTATCTCTAAAGCTCAGTTTTATTACAAAAAAAACCACAAATCAAGACTGATTATTAACAATAATTCATTCACTGCAACTCAGTAATTTTTTATTCACATTTACATTTGTGCCAGACATCCTGGGCAGTGTCTGAAAACCCCAAATCTTACAAGTTTTAATAGAACCCCAAACAGCTTTTTCTAGTCACAATTATATTCCTGTTCAGAATATTCTGTTACCCAGCTGGAAATGTGAAAACAAAGAGGGAGAACAACATTTAAACCATACTATACAGTTTGGATGACCCAAGCAAGCCATGTCATGAACAGCTACTGTACACTAACCCTTCCCCCATATGATAAGGACTTCTAGCTAAATGTATCCAAATGAAAGGCACCAAAAGAGTGACTATCAACATAGTCCGGCTGCAACGAGCAATGATGGTTGAAGACCCTATGCAAACAAATCCAGTAGTGTTCATCTTGGAACTCACAGAGACTAGAAACATACACATGTAAGCCAGTTTCACTGAAAAAAAAATATCAGAGAGAGAGAAGTAAATCAGAATGAGAGTGCTCTTAGAGCAGGCCTCCTCTAGGGTTTGACTGCAGCTCAGAAGAAGTATACCTAAGGCCAAACAGCTAGTTTGGAGAGCAGCATCCACTCCATAGCCACTCCAGGACCTTTACTTTGTGCTATGCCTGGCGTGGTCCTGCAGAGCAAGCAGCTATTTGCTTTTGAAGTGCTCTAGGTGCACCACTCATTTCTTTGCCTAGTTTCATGTTGCAAGAGTCTGGTTCGCTTTTTCCAAATAGATTCTCCAACAGGGACATTTGGGAGACACTGGCAGAAGTGCCACCTGCATTCAGTCTAACACACTAAAGCAGATAGAGTCATACACATTTTGGTATCCTCAGCAATCATATTTAATCAAAGCTTGTTCCCACATCACCAGACTTATCTCAGAGCTTGCACCCGCTGGGAGAGAATTTGGGGCTGATGTCACCACCTCCAACGACACAGGTTTAAAAAAACCTGGAGACAAATTTAGAGAAAATAAAAGGTAAAAAAATAAGAGCATAAGACTATTGTTGCATTGGATCTACTACCAGTTTCCTATATGATCTTGGTTAAGTAATATATCTTCCCCATGTCTTACCCCCATCTCCAAGAACATGAGCATGAATACTAGGAGCTACTCAGATACTAAGAGGAGTCATACAGCTATAGAGGGATAGCATGTGAGATTATAAAGGTCAAAAAAGATTTTGAAGCAAGAGAAATTCGTTACATAATTTCTACCTAAACTCACAGCGGAACCCTTGTTCCCAGAAGTACATGGCCATAAAACTTGAAATTGAACTTGTCTCTGCTGGTATCCATGTCATTATTTCTCTGGTCGTCTTTTCTTTTAGAGATTCAGGTTTTGTTCAAAAGATACCAGAAAACAAGAACAATGACACACCCATCCTCTTTAAGTTTATAAGAACTTAGAAGTTTACAAGAATGAAAAAACTCAAACAGCATAACTGAATGGTTCCTGAAAGCTGTTTAAAAGCACATTATTTTTAACAAGTAGGAGTGGCAGTTTTTAGAGGCTAGTGTTATCACAGCAAGATTAGAGTTAAAAAATGAAGCAAAGAGACAAGACATGTTCTAACATTCACAGAAATGTACAGGAAGCAAAGAGTACAGAGAAAATAAAGAAACAAGAAAATCAAACAGCTGAAATTGAGATCTACTAACAACAGGAGATTTTGCTGAAACCACAAGCTCATTGAAGTGAGAAGTGAAAGTGATTCCTCTCAGGGAATCAAGTGATTGATCATAGGCATTTTAATCTACTCTACTGTAGTTACAATTCAATCAAATGTATGATTTAAGTGGAAAAGCAAGCATCTTGAAGGAAGTAATCTATATGAACATAATACATGTGGATAATTTTTTTTTAAAAAAATAAAGCAAGACAGAGGTGCCAGTGGGCTTAATTTAATTGCAGAGGGAGAAGAGTGACCATTTCCTGGCAGAGAACTTTGATGTACTTGTGAAAGAACTCAGGTTTTTAAAATAATCATGTGCATCATGAAAAGGGCAACAGCTGCAGAGCAGTAACTTGACATGCAAATTCCTGCCTTTATTCAGTCTACATATGCACATGCTGATAAGAGATTTAAGCAGAAAGAAAAAATATTCATTTTGCATCATCATGAGTAGAAAGGATATAGTTGTTTGCTCTGAAAAAAAGCTACTTAAAAAGAAGAAAACCATTCTACTTCACAAGCAAGCATCAAAACATCAGGATTTTCATTGCTGCTTTAGCCTTATGAAAAGAACAGGCTGATGAGTATGAGCTGACAAAGGTGTTGTTATAGCAAAATTTCTAAAAAGCCATAATATGCCCTAATGTGGGAGTGCACATCTAGTTTTACCATTTCACTGTAGAGAGGAAAAACTCATGTAAACATGTTTTCTCCACTGAAACAAGTTGCTTATATGTGGCTTGTGCCACATCAGCTGCACATTTCTCTGTCAGTCATTTTCCCTGTGTGGTAACTACAAATCAGAGCCTCTTGTTTAAGGTGGCATGTGAAGTAGGAATCACGAACTAAGGGACATCCATACCTGGTCTCCCTCAAGTGCACCAGGATCTAGACCTTGTGAAGACTTTCTGGTTACAAAACAAAACAGATTTTGTCTTAAGTAACTGATGATTATGTCGCTCCCTGTATGCTATTAGCCATGAACCTGGTAAAACGTCTGACAATCTCCAGCTTTCTTCCTGCATTCTGAGCCTGTTTTTTTCCCCATGTTTTCCTAAGGTCTTAGGATCATAACTCTTATGGAGACTTCTTTTTCTGTAAATCTTTTCCAACTCACGATAGTCCCCAGCATGGCAGTAAAGTTATTAATATTTAAGATTTGACAAGTCGGCTAACAAGTTTGCCCTAATTAAAAGCTAAAAGCTGTGAATGTTTCCAACCCCTCACTGTTGAGCTATGATAATACTGAGTGTGCCTCTCCAGTAGCCTCCACCAAGAGCCATCTCTTAATATAACCTCAGTGTTTGATTCCTTGCTAGAACAGTGGCAGCTAACAAGCTACTTAAGGAGCCTGTATCTTCCAGGGATGGATACCTGGCCTTGTTAACATTGAAATGATTTATGCTCCTCACCTCTTTCTTTTTTCTGAAGTAGTACATAGCTTGGGTTTCTGCAATCCCTTTGCAGAGAGCACGGGAGCAGAGGAGGGGATGCTGTCTGAATGTTCTCGCTATAAATACAGTTAATAAAGCTTCTGTCAGACCTGTCATAAATTGTACTTGCAGTATTAGGCATATGGAGTAGCTGTGTTCTGAGGCCTGTAAAGTATCCCTTTGTCAGGGCAATCTTCAGTGCCAATACAGGCTGAGGAATGATGTAATTGAGAGCAACACTGCAGAGAAGAACTTGGGTGCGTTGGTAAACGAAAAACTAAATATAAGCCATCAATGTGCACTTGAAGCCCAGAAGGTCAACTGTATCCTGGGCTGCATCAAAAGAAACATGGCCAACAGGTCAAGGGAGGTGAGTCTACCCCTCAACAGTGCGCTGGTGGGACCTCATCTGGAGTGCTGTGTCCAGCTCTGGAACCTCCAACACAAGAAGGACATGGACCTGTCAGAGCAGGTCCAGACAAAGACCATGAAGATGATCAGAGGGCTGGAACACCTCTCCTACAAGGACAGGCTGAGAGAGTTGGGGTTGCTCAGCCTAGGGAAGAGAAGGCTCTGTGGAGATCTTATTTTGTTCTATTTTGCAAGATCTATTGCAACAGGACAAGGGATAATGTTTTAAACTAAAAGAGGGGTGATGTAAACTAGATATGAAGAAGACTTTCTTTACAGTTAAGGTGGTGAAACACTAAAGAAAGCTTCCCAGAGAGGCAATAGATGCCCCATCCCTGCAAACACTCAAGGTCAGGCTGGACATGGCTCTGAACAACCTGATCTAAAGATGTCCCTGCTCACTGCAGGGGTTTTGGGCTAAATAACCTTTAGAAGTCCCTTCTAACCCAAACCGTTCCACTATTCTGTGATCCCTACCCTGAAATTGCGATAGATCCCAGCTATAATATTCTGTGCCCATGGTTTCTCAAATCATCTCAGAAAAACTGAGATGCACACTTTAAGGACAGTCACAGGCAATCCACTCATCTAGTGGATTGAAGAAGAATGTGACATGAACTGAAAAATTTGAGATAAAACTAAATATGGCTCCAAAACCTTTCCTCATATTAACCACATCAGTTACCACGAGTTGTCATCATTCTGAATGATAATAGTTGGAGAAGTTTTAAAGAGAAAATGGCAAATTTTCCAAAAAATATAAAAGAATGTATCTGCATGAAAGATAACACATTAACAGGTATCGCAAGCATATATCTGAAGAGAAGATATATATTGGAAGAGGCATGTCTGGTTTTATATCAACAGGTTGATAAATGTATGTACTAATTTATGGACCCTCCAACCAGAGTCAGGACTAACTTCAGACATGTAAATGCCCAGGATGGACAGAGAGTGTGACTGCAACGTTAGTGTAAAAGCAACAGCAGAATTGCTGGGAGCTCCTGCCATCAGCATTACACATGTCAATCCCAGGGAAAAGGAAGACAAGGTAAGAGGAGGAACCTTAACACCTTCACTGACAGAGACATCCCAGCAAAATATATTCATCCTACGTGAACAAAGACCCAAACATTCTGATTTTAGGATTCCATCCCCATATGATCTTCTAAGCCAAAGGTTAAGCAGCTGAACAGCCTTTTTAACCAAAAACACACCATGAAGTCATTGCTGAAGGAAGTCACACTGCAACATCCTCAAAGATTGAGGTGCACAACAGCAAAGCAGGCAATTGAATGAAATTAATCAGCAATTACCATCAGTAGAAATGAAACAGGTATCTGACAAGTCCAAACCAAAAAGCTGGTTAGATGGACAACCAGGAATAAATTAAGAACAGGATTGCATGCATCCACAAAGGCATCTCCCTCAGCATCCCCGCTACTTTTATAGCCAGCCACTTTTCCAGCCCACTAAGTCAGCTTGCACCCAATTACCAGAGACTGCTTGAGTGACTGCAGGAGGGTGAAGATTATTGCAAGCAACACAGCACTACCACTCCTTTGCTTTTGTGACTTAGCTCATCTTCTTTACAGCACCTTCAGTGCTGCACGCTAGGATGTGCAGCAACAGTTATTATGAATTCATTCCTCAAAAAAAAAAAAACAAAGGAAAAAAAAAAGCAGAGCCCACTACTGCCAGGACACTATTGGAGGAACACCTCTAATCAGTTGTTTTAACAAAACCAGATTTTCTTCAAGATATATTATTCTAGAGGACTTCAGATTTTGTCTGATTACATAAAAAAGTTCAATCAAAGCAATAAAAGAGGAAGCAAGCATACTTTAATGGAGACTGAAGAGATAAAGGAGGTCACAGATATATACCTGATTCTGAAATTAAATTTAGCAGCTCTGAAAGTTCCTCAATACACAGCCCTGCAGAAGGAAGTCCTTCATCTATAAAAGATGCAGAGCATATATATTAGAAGCACAGGCCGAGCTGTATGAATAAGTCATAAATAATGTAACTCATTGAATTCCTCCCCACCTTCTGGCAGAATGGAGCAGGAACAGCTCATGATTTTCAGATATATTTTGTTATTCAGAAATTATCTACAGAATCATCTCCATGAATTACTATTTACTTATACTTTCTGCCTGAATAGATAGTTGCTCTTACTCAGTGTTGGAAATTCCAGCTGCTTTGATTGACATGTAGCTCACAGCACATCTTTCCTCTTCTGTGCACGGGCTCTTATTGGGAACTCATACAAATACACATTTTGGTCTCTGAAGAGCTGCTAACAGCAGGTGACAGTGTGCTATAGAGGACCCAGGTATTAAACTCAAGCAACAGTTACAGAATGGGAAACAATAATGAAAGTTCCCCATGCCATATCTACTCCAGGTCTTCAGTACAGATACACTATTCACCTGTAAACCCCTTCTGCCCTTCTGTGAATAAAGTGAACTTTGATCAAAGACTGGATTAGCTGTGCAGAGGGTTGGACAGCCCAGAAGATGTTACACAGGACAGTTTCCAACACAGCAATGTAACAGATGTTAGTATACCCTTCAAAAAAAATTTATCTTGTTTTTGTGTTTCTAAAATTTCTAAAAAAAAATTTTCCACCATTTTCAGCCAGATAGTTACTTTGCTCATTTACACAAAAAGCGCTTGTCAAACATATGGTCTGAACTTCTTAAAGCTTTATCTCCAGATGTGATGTCTTCAATCTGCTGTCAGTAATCTCCAAATAAAGCCTTTGAAACTGGCTGTCTCATTTAAGAGCCTAGTTTAGAAGAGCCATTGATTTCTGTGTTAGGAACTTGAAAGAGAAGGTAGATGTTTGGTTGTTGAGTGTCAGGGGTATTTTTTCGTATTTAGGAAAGAGAATCCCCCTTATGACAGACCAGATATTGTTAGACTCTTTGGGAAGCAAAGAGAGCTGCTAAGCCGAAGTATGGTTGTTCAGGATAACCTGTGTTCAATCACTCTGTTGCAATGTGAAACCCACAAAACTATCCACAGAATAGTAAAAAAAATTAAGGAAACAGGTCTACCATAAAGATATGATTTTAAAATTGTTAAACCCTCAAACATTTCAAAAAAATGTAGTTCTTTTATATGGGAAAAATGGAATTTTAACAGTATTAAGATATTTTTGCTTACTTTTCTATAAAACAAAATATACAACTTTCACACTTTTCTTCCAAAATTTGACTTACACATACAAAAAATGAACAGAATGCAAGAGTAAAAAATGATCAGTTGGTTTTGACTCCAACAAAATGCTTTTTTGATCTCAGATAATTTTGGAGAGATAGAGGAAGGGATGGTTATTTGATGTTTCAAAACTCAGCTTGGCTTCACAATAAAAATCCAGAACCACAAACTCAAAAAGGTAAAACTTCCTGGCCAAGCTTGGGTCCAACAATCCTGATGACAATTCTGCTAAAAACATCAGTACACAAACTTTGTTACATGTACCTACCAAAGTCCAAGAAAAATACCCACCAAAACAATAGGCAATCCCTATGTCCAAAGTTTAGTTGTAGATAATACGCACTTTGTACGCTGCTTCCAAATAGGTCTCACAAAGAAACCTGAGCATCGAGCTCCCCTATTAAAGTGTCATAGCAATTTGGGGATGAATTGAAGCAGCTAAGTGATCCAAGGACAGTTTTTAAAGGTCAAATACCTGTTGTAGACATAGTACACTTGTCAGCAGCCTCAGCTGATGCAAGAGATTGCACTAGCACAGAAATTTTATTACTACTTGTCATTGCTAGAACAAGTCCCTGAAGAACAGTGCTAAGGTACATTAATAGGGCAATGTGGAATAAATATTTTTAAGATATGAAATTGTACTTCTGCCAAAGCAATTCACAGGCACTCAAGCAAAACAATCACATCATTCTTAGCATGCAAAGCATTTCTATGCACTCCTAAGGAACATACCCAGGATTATTCTCAGTGAGCAATGCTTAATGGAAAAAACAATAGTCAAAAATATTCTCTTTGTTGCAAAGAACATTTTTAATCATACAGAAAAGTAGCATGCACAGTAATAGCATGTGTTGCTAGAATCTTTCAGCTACAGGTATCCAAACACTCTTTAAAGAGTAGTGATTTCAAGTAACTCATTACCTGCTTTCACTAAAACAAAACAAAAAAGCAGCACAGTAACTTGGAGGAGTTAAGTGATTTGCTCAAGAATATTCAGGGTCAGGCACCAGTGGCTCAGTGACAGCCCTGTGAATAGACTCCTGCTCTCCTGATTTCCAATTCCCCAGCCCAGCGAGTAGGCCAGCAGTGCCTCTCTGCTGTGACAACGTGTGGCAAACCTTCCATTAAGAGCTGCCTATCAGAGAAGTTCTCTACCCACCTAAGATACATTAACCAAGATGTTATGTATACTCCAGTGAACACGGCCATACAATAATGAGAGGATGACACAGCTGCGTTCACATGAAGCACATGAAGACCTCACTGAAGTGTATGATGCCAATAACTCATCTTTTCTAAAGGGCTTGGCTCCATATTTTAAATATTTGGAAGTGTAAATACTGCCTATGTATTTTATGACACAATAAAAAGTGGTTTAATACAGCAATAAAAACTCAAATATGCCTTGACAAAGTTATTTTAAACACAATTCCAGAGCTCATAGCTACTAAGTTTTAGGGAGATACAATTTCAGAAAAGCCTTGACGCAATGCCATTTAAAATTGAAGTAAAATATTTTCCATATCAAGACTTAGTAAATAAATCTCAACATTTTTATGGCACTAATGAATGAGTATGAGCACAATGGGACTGTGAGTATTTTGCATTAAAGCCATATCTTGTAGATGCAAAACCAGAGACTAGCATAAGCCTCAGTACTGAAAGTGAGGTTTAGGACTATCTGGAATAACAGGGCTGCAAATGGGGAATTCTTGCTGTTCAAGCAAGCACATATACAACCGTGACCTAGGGCACAAGTAAGATCAAATAATTCGAAGAATTAGAAGCAGCATGCACTGCATTCTGCCTGTCAAAACCACACACAAACAAAACAACGAATAACTAGATTAAATTAAGCTTTTTTGCAACACTCAGTGTTTCATAACAAATAACCCCTGGCCAGGCATGTGAACAGCTTCACACCCACTATGAAGAAGAGGATTTGGAAGCACTGTTTCCCAGCCACTGGGACAGGAGGCCCAGCAGGCAGGGGTCCATGGCCTAGCCAACCCAAGTCCATGGCATTTATTACCCCCACAATGAGCAAGAGGACCTAGCTGTCCCCCACAGGCATCAGGGACAGCCCCAAGGCAAGGGGGGTTGCCAGCACACATGCTGCAGCAGCAGCATCACAGTCATGTCCAAAGCACACTCCCTCTTGGTGGGCAAGCATCTGTTCAAAGTCTGTCCCTAGGGAGGTCAGTGGTGGTGGTGGTGGAAATTTTGCCCTAAAAAAAAAACCCAAAAAATTAAACTTAATGTTAAGAACATGAGGAAGGTATTTCTCCCCAGGCTGCCCACTCAGCTTCTCAGAGGCTGGATTAGAAGATTTATATTTTTATTTTTTTTTTAAACACTGTTTAAGCCAAACTTTTTCATTTCAACTGAAATGAGGCAGACACTGCTCTTACAAGCAGCTGAGTTGACAGGTCTAACAGGACAGTGGTCCCTGGCTGGGGAGAGTAATCTCTCTATCTGGCACAAACACTGCCAAAGCTACATCACCCTCCCCATAAAGGGCCTCTTTGCTACCTTAGAGCAGCTGCTGCTTCTGCAGCACCATGCTCAGGAGGGCAAGGAGAAGGTGATTTTTTTGAGGTATCACAATCAATTCCAGGACTGTTAAACCTGCAAGATAATGAGTCACAGAGGATGTTTACTTTTAACATATATGGTGTGCAGAATAGAACTGTGTAAGTTTGGCTTTGGTAAAGTAGCTCAATTTGACTTTGAAAATCACAACAAACAGAAGTTAAAGCACAGAAATGACAAGTTTCACAGCATACATCTGTTGCACAAGAATTCACGATTTCATTTCTCTATTTTTTTCCTTCCTTTTAATTTGGAAAAAAGTATTAGAAGGTGCTTATCTCATTTTCATCAGAATTTTTTAGTGTTCTGGAAGAGAAACCTGCTACCACCCATTCCCGCAGTCACCTGGCATCGAGTACTTTTCTCTCACCAAGATTAGTCAGCACACTTCTAAGGAATCAAGGCAGTACTACAGCAAGAATTAAAATACAGAGTATCCCCAAACCATATGCAAGTAATTGGTAGAAATAAGACTCAGACCTCTGATTTAGACACTGCAGAGACCACTTCTTGTTAATTAAAAAAGGTAAGGTGAATGATTTAGATGAGCAATTCAGAAGAATTATGAATCTCCCTAAACCTTTGTTCAAAATAAGAGCTGAAATTTCTGGAGACTCATAAATAGCTAACTTTAGTCACACATAGCCTTGTGCATACATACATATACACATGGGTACACTCTGAGCTCTCCAATTTCTCCTACCCTGCTCACATTTAACAAGGAGTAAAAGTGTCAGAATAATCTTGAAGAATAATGCCTGTGTCAATAGAAAATTTTCCACTCCATGCTGTCTTCAGTAACATTAAGTTCATTGTTCAGGGTAGGAATTCTGGAAACAGCATGCCCGCTTTTCAAAAAATGGTAGCTGTAAAAGTGATGAAAGTAATAAGGAATAAAATTATCGTTGTCAACCAAAACAACATTCTGATGAATTCCATTTTGTGCTTGACTTTTTGAAATGTCATTGAGTACGTACAAAAACTTAGGAGAAGCTTTTATTTGTTAAACTCAAGTGCTTTTTGGCATCTACATAAGCATCTCTAACCTCACAATTTTTTAACACTTAAAAGTGAAAGAAATTCTATTTCGAAAACACTGCTCACAAATGAGTTCATTTGCTTTTCCTCAGCATTAACATTAGCCCAAAGGAGCATGAGAGGACCCTGAACTCCTGTCCTCACTATGACTATACCATCTCTGGTCTGATAGCTGTTTAAGCCATTTATGCAGCCCTAAAAATCAGGGTGTCAGACCCTGCCAACACAAGCACTGTGCTGGTGCCGTGACAATACACATGCCAACTGGGGCAAGCTCACAGCTGATCTTTCTGATGTGTGCAGGGGAATGTAGTTCTGCCTATATATAAACATGTAAAGATGCCTGAAGCAAAAAAAAACCAGCCTAACATACATTAAGAGCTTATCTACCTGTGAGATTGCTCAGGGGAGTCATGGTAAATCAGCTGAAGGCACAGGAACTTAGAAAATTATTAGATGAAAGTTACTTCTTAGAGGGAACACTGACATGATACTTTAAACATGTTACGGAAACATATCCTGAATTTAGAAGTCAATTGATTTCCCTTCTCTTTTCAAAAAGAAAGAAGCATATGCCAGCCTTTCAAAAAGCATCTGTCTTACGTAGGTATCATTCAAAGAAATGTGATTACATTTAAATTCCATTAAAACCCACCCTACAATAAAGCTATCAGAACGATTCTTTGCAGTTCAAGAGGCTTGGGGGGGTGGGTCTGGGACGGGGGGGGGCACACAGGACTTGTTGTTGCTCACCTTGAGGCACAGGTTCGTTCCCAACACCAAAATCAAAGAAGAATTAAATTTGGGAGCTAATTGCACATCAGAAAACCTCAGACTACTTAAGAACACTCTTGGCTCTAGCACCCCTGTTGTTACTGTGCTAGGTCTATGTTCCTACATTCTTAAAATCAGGATTATAAAGTTATAACCACATTTCAATTTACCATCAGTAACTCCAGTAGGTCTCACCTCAGTACAACCTCAGCAACTATCTTTTCAATCTGGTAGAGCAGCAGCATGAATTAGTGACCTGTCAGCTTTCAAAAAGGAAAGTGTCTCTGAGTTTTAAAACAAAAATCACAATAAAGAAATTTCATGAATGTACAAAATACACACTTTCATTAAAAATCGTGTACCGATTAATGGCACATTAGGCATGTAGGCAATTTTATGCAACTCGGTTCTGTCATGTCTCCCTAAAATAAGACCCCTGAACTCACTTCACAACTGGTTCCTTTTACTCTTTCATCTCTTGATGCTTCACCTATTCCTACAGCCACTTATGTTTAGAAAATTTCTTTCAGTGCAGAAAGAAGATGAACGTCATTTAACCTTTTCTGGTTTTGCATTATCTAACCAATTCTGAGCCAAGAATTAATTCCTATGAAATCCTTCCAAGCCTCCTAGAATCTATTCCTCATGGCAAAAATACCCCTGTGACGATTATGTATCAGTTCCAGTTCCTTACTGGTCTCCTATACATGATTCTTTTAAGTCATAAATATATCAGAGAGATTAAAAAACAAAACCAAAAACAAAAACAAAACAAAAACACAACCCTGTAAGGAACTCCCCCAAATTAAGTGTGAGGTCTAGAACATTGAAAAAGTGCAGAAATAATCTCAGCCTGACATTCTGGCCACAAGTCTATTTCACTTTTTAAAACAATTATTTAATAAACTTTTAAATGTTTTGTATTTTATATTTTGCGTGCATAAAATGATGAGAATTAATCTGTTTATAATTGCACAGATGAAGCATCTAATTAATGAATCAATCTAAATGGTATTTGGATTACTGTTTTTATAACATAAGGCTTATGTTTCCTTCCTCCCAAAAGGCTATGCATTCTTTACTTGCTCATCTGCAGGAATTTACAGGTGTTAAATTAGCCACAGTAAGCCTTACCTTTTGTTCCCTGAATGATATCAAAACATATTGAGAATTACAATAGAAACATATTGAGAATTACAGAGAAAAAGTTAATTAAAAATTGAACATAAGCACAAGAAAGTTCAAACAAAAAATTTTTCCCTAGTTCATACCAAGTTCTGGCTGCATGTATAATTACACATAAATCAAACTGTAACTTTCTGTGCTTTGCATCTTTAAAATAAACCTCTCCCCCTGCAATTTAACTATAAATTTATAAATAGCCAAGGCTCCTATTACAGTCAATGTCTTGTGGATGGGATGTTAAAATGATAAGATATTC
Organism: Merops nubicus; assembly: GCF_000691845.1. NCBI lineage: Eukaryota > Metazoa > Chordata > Aves > Coraciiformes > Meropidae > Merops > Merops nubicus. The sequence continues at coordinate 48,231 of NW_008598175.1, forward strand.
ACAAAAGGACCAAAAATTTCCAATGATTTGTACTGTTGGGGCAGCTTGCCAGATTCCCCATCTAAATCCATCCTATAAATAGAGGTATTCTAGTGCAAAATAAGTTTCCCTGGTATCCACTCTGGTTTAAAGACAAGTTCCTTCAATATCAGCTTTCCACAAATATAAATGATTGAATTTAGCTCATAAATGTCATCTGAAAGCAAATTTTAAGATTGCTGCCTCCAATATTCATACCAAAATAGCAGGTTTTATGTTAAAGGCCACTGTCTGACATACAGAAAGAACGACTCCTCTCCCTATTTCTCACCAAAACATTGCACACAAGTACTTAAATTAATCAGGCAACAATCTAATTACACTCCTTGTGGAAAGGATGATGCCCATAGGGGTTTTTTAATTATTAGTTATTTCATAAGAAAGTAACCAAAACTCAGAACTATCCGTACGTCTCAAAACCCATCACAGTACAATTTTCCTCTCAAACAAGCTTTTAGTGACCATAGTAGAAACGCTATTAAATGGAATTCAAGCAAATAAGACAATAGAGATGAGGTAAAGACATTAGGACACTTGCCAGCATATTGAGCAAGGGTCTTCTGTGTCAGTAGATCTGGGAATCTGATAGTTCCCCATCCCACTCATTCCCATGCACTGTGTAACCCTAACCATCAGAGAACATGGGGCAGAAGCATTTCTTAATGATACATTTTCAGCCTTGAAGAAAGCTTTCACTGCCATTAGTTTTCTACCACTTTTCTTGAGGCATATTTAAGTATCTCTGCCAAGTGCTCATGATTTCAGTTGCTGTGACTGGTGTGAGGAGTTCAGACAGTGTTTTGTGCACTGGTGCATATTTAATACAGCCCCTGGAATGGTATCCCCTCCAAACTGAAGCTGGCGTGAGAGAAAATAGTTGGCCAAGTTTTACAGTAGTGCTGTGGCCATGATGGTGTTGAAGGGTAAGACTTGGTGAAGAGTGGCACTAGCTTCTATATAATCATCCACTATAGCAGGCAAAAGCAAGCAAACAAAATGAAATAGGTGTTCTTTTAGTCATTTAAGATTTTAACAGAAAAAGAAGAAGCATGTATTGCCAGAGGAGCACAGATGAAGTACGTTAAATGCTAGAAAACTCACACATAGCCTTGACCATCACACTATACCAACCTGGGATCAGTAAATAAAGTTTTAACAGGTTCCAGCCATTAATTTCTGTCTTTTTCCTCAGAATTTGCATTTCTGTCTGTCCAGCTTTGATAAAGTCCTTTTCCAAGCATACCAATCTGCTTGCATGAGGTAAAATCACAGCAACCCACACATTTCCACATACAACACTCCTCTCCTGCAGCAGCCATTAAAATCCATGCATCTTACACATACACTTTCTATAACACACGGTTTCATTGCATTGCCCTCTGGGAGGACCTAAGCAGCCACTCTACAGTCAGCTAACTCACAGACATGTCTAGCAAAGGCAAGCGCCCAACAATTAACTTGACAGCTCACAAAAACTCTACTTCTGCTATCTATCTTCAAGGAGGGCCTAGAAAAGTCAGGTGTGGGAAATAAGATTAATAACTTTAGCACATACTACGTATTTAATATTAAAAGTAATCAAGAATTTAGAGAGATCATTTTGTATCTGATTAAATTTTCCCCTCTTTCCACTCTAAGAGAACTGCTCCATGCAGGGAGGAAGATGGCCACCCCTACACAGATGAGCAAGTCTCTTAAGAAAGTGAGATCACAGACTTTTCAAGTGATATGTGCAACATTTAAGTACATATATAAAAAAAAAATAAATCCATGTACGTGTTTATCTGCTAGTCTGCCAGTGATTTAAAGGCTTTCTCCTGATAAGGAAAAATGCAGCTCAGAAGCTGAATGTCAAGGAAACTGCTCAGCTCCCCTCTGTACATTAAAAAAATAGAGAGAACACAGAGTGGTGTAAAAGTCTCAAACAAATATTAAATTCGAGAAAATTGCAGTCTGCTTCTGACCATTTTATGAATAAAATAAAGAATGCTTAAATAAACGGTTAACTTCTAATTATATGCACAGTTAGAACCATACCTAGAAATGGTTAGCAGTTGAGTATGGTTTTCCTCTCCCTCCTTCCAAACTGTTAGGCTAATCCTGTAGCTCATTGCTCTGAAAGGTGGAAATATGATGCAGCAAGAATAAGTTGTGCTCACTTTGAGGGCACAAAGACTTGAACTCAGAAAAATATTTCAGAAGACCCAGCCCCATGGAAGGCTTCTGACTAACCCCATGAACCTGAATGAGAAAAACCAGCTTGACAGAAAGTTCAAGTGACCTAGAACCAGTGCAGGATGACAAAATAACCTAACATAACAAGGACTAACTTCACATACAACTGTATATAGGCAACCAATCAGAAGACAAGCTTTTTAGTATACATTTATCAACAGATACTTAATACACAAAATCTAGTGTCACCATTATATAGTCTCAAGCACCCTCTTTTTAGCAATATAGCTATTATCACCACACAGATACACTTCCTTTCCATAAGGAATTCCTGCCCTAGCCAGCACTGATGCAGAGTTAGACAGAGCTGCAACCCACAGACAAAAAAAAAGATTTATTGACTGCTCCCTTTCCTGCAGCAAGGTAAAAGAAACCTCACCAGGCTGAAGGAGTTGGAGCAATACCTGCATCGTGAGTTCTAACCAGCTCTGGCAGATACACAGCTCAGCTGAGGTGACAAACACCAGTCATGCAGAGATATCTTTTCCAAGGCAATCCCAGAAAGGGTTTTCAGTAGCATGCAGGTGTGCACACACAATAATATTTGTTCTGTTATTAAGGCATGTAAAAAGTTTGATTAGTATCTAAATATTTGCCTTTAGTATCCTTTCCTGGTAAGTCTTAACTGAAGGGCTTTTAGCACATGGTAGTTGTAGCAACCCTCACTGAGTAAGGCTGGGGCACAAAGTATCTTTCAAACACATTTGAGGGATCAACAGAAGTTATATTTGCAAATGTACAGGGAAGCATTTAAATATGTGCAGCATATAACTTCAAAAAGTACAGTCTTATCAGCAACAGCAATAAAGCTCAGCACTTTTACCTTCCTTTAGTTGCATTAGAAATGACTGCTTGAGGTTGGCTGAAGCTCCTGTTAATGGATTTTGAATGGAGTGCACTTTCTCTGCCTCCTGTTTTAGAAGCCTCTCATCCTATTTCCATGTACATCTTGTGCCTCCAATTAGGTAGGGATTGCTCTTCTGTGCACTGGTTAGCTCACAATCAGATGGGGAATTATCTTACCCTTGGCAAGGCTCCCCCCACATGCTGGATCTGAAGCATTACTGTTCAAACACTGCATCTAAATGGAGTCACATGTGGCAGAGAACAGGGCACACCAGCCCCACATGCCTCACCTGGGGGTGGTGCTTTTGTGGCAGCACTTCAAGACACTTGTAAAGCAGACACTATTTGCTCCTAATGCAGCAGGCATTTACCTCCAGCTGCTCCACTTTAGTACCTCAAACAGGCATAGAGGCTGGTTCAGGAGGTCAGCAACCAGATGTTTTGCTGAGGGAAAACAATACACAAAAAAGCCATAGGAGAGCCCAGCTTTTCTCACCAGAGGAGGCAATCTGTGAGGAAGAAAAACATACTCTTCCTCAGCACTCTCACTGATCCCTGGCTATATGCCCCTTCTAACATCATAGGTATAGACTTACCCTCGGTAGGGTATCCTCCATGCTGCTTGGAAGCCTTATAGGAATCTCCACACATTAGGGTATAGAAAGAGCAAGCTAGACCACCTAGAAGGTCCCACATCAAGAAGAAAGGCCTCAATAGCCAAGCCCAAGCTCCACAGAGTTGAAAAGAAAATATTCAGCAGTAGCCAATTCCAACTAGGTGTCTGGATCATAAGGCAATCTCCTAGCAGGCCCAGTAAGCAAGAAACCAGTCCACAGGACACCTTTAGGACAAGGTCCAGTAATTTCTAAGTGAGTCTCCAGTGTTAAACAAGGTCAATCCAGGAAGTCAGTCTAGGCCCTGATATCCAGATCAAGAAACTCCATAGCCAAGGACAGGTCCAAAGAACAGCATTGCACCAACAAATCTCAAACAGGGAATAAAGACCCAGAGCTGCATTTAAATAGGGCTCATAAGTGTGGGTGGAAGCCCAAAGTGAGGCTGTTTAGGACCATTAAGGCTTATTAGTGCCCTCAGGCCCTTAACAACATGTACCTGAGAGGAACAGCAAATTGTGGTTCCTTGCATGGGGCATATTAACACAGAGAGACATGTGATTTTAGTGTTGTGATGGTTTTCTATTCCCTCAGTTAGCTGGTTAGTCTTCTTCCTCACCCATCCCCAACCTCAACAAAGACCTTTCCAACCAATGCCCTGTGCATAAGACATGAGAAGATGTAACTAAGCCACTTTATTACTTTGTGTTCCCACACATCCTTCTGGAGTCTTTACGATTCTGTTCCTCTTCTGGGAGACTTTGGAAAACTAAGTACATAATACAATCCCCTGGACGTGCACACACCATACTGAATGAATAGTTCATAGGAGCCCCTGTAGTGTTTATTCATAGAATCATAGAGTCATGTAGGTGGGAAAAGACCTTTCAGATCATCAAGTCCAACCATCAATACAACACTGGAATAATCACCACTAAAGTGTGCCACTAAGCACCATGTCTACATGTCTTTTAAATACCTCCAGAAATAGTGACTCTACCATGTCCCTGGGCAACCTGTTACAGTGCTTGACAACCTTTTCAGGGAATAACCTTTTCCTTGTATCAAATCTAAACCTCCCCTAGTGCAACCTGATGACATATCCTCCGGTTCCACCACTTATTACTCAGGAGAACAAGCCAACACCCACCTTTCCACAACTTTTCAGGTTGTCGTAGAGAACAATAAGGACTCAGCTCAGCCTCCTTTTCTCCAGGCTAAACAATTCCAGTTCACTCAGCCACTCCTCAGAAGACCCTTCACCAGATTCATTGCCCTTTTTTGGACACACTCCAGCACCTCAATGTCTTTCTTGTGGTTAGGGGCCCAAAACTGAACACAGTATTCAAGGTGAGGCCTCATCAGTGCTGAGAACAGGGAGACAATCACTTCCCCAGTCCTGCTGGCCACGCTATTTCTGATACAATCCAGGATGCTCTTGGCTTTCTTGGCCACCTGTGCACATTGCTGGCTCATACTGAGCTGGCTGTCAAGTCAGACAGCTTTCCAGCCACTCATCCGCAAGCCTGTAGCGTTGCATGGGGTTGCTGTGACCCAAGTGCAGGACCCGGCACTTGGCCTTGTTGAACCCCATACCATTTTTCCTGGACAATTGCTCCAGCCTGTCCGGATCCCTCTGAAGAGCCTTCCTACCCTCAAGCAAATCAACACTTCCACCCAAGTTGGCATTGTTTGCATTCATTTCACCGTACAAGGAGTTTAGGTATTGAATTTCCATTCAGTTTTGAGCAGAAATCTAAGACAAGAAATTTGCCCTGGTGTCCCAAAAGAGAACCAGAGCCATCCACCCTCTTGTGATGCTACTTCTTCCATTGAACTTACTAAGCAGAGACACCATGTTCAGTGCTTTGCATCAGGCCCATAAACTGGATGGCACTACCACCTGACCCCCCCTCCAGGAGGTCTAGGCCTTGAATGCTGCTCCATGAGACAAACCACCTTACTACCTTTGAGAGGTAATAAGGAATGAGAAGGATAGAGAAACAGAAGATAACAACCTGATGTCAAAGCTGGAGGAGAGACCGAGATGGAGAGTTAATGTGGAAACTTAACAACCTGTTTGATGTCTGTTCTGAATTATTGCAGAATATGTTCTGTCTATATTAAAATTTTATAAGCAAGAAGGATAATAAATCAGTTACAGAAAATAGAAAACCTGTGTCTACGCTTTAAAGAATTGGTGCTCCTTGAAGTAACTTTTCTCTCAGCAGATACTGAGGTATTCTGCTTGAAGCCTGACAAACAAAATGCTGTCACTTCCATGGAAGAAAGGGAGGTAGAGGAAACAAGTAGAAAGCAACGAAAATGTTTCATATATAAATACTACTGAAGAATTTCTGCAACGTACATAAATTAAGCAAATGAACACTTGACAGTTGTGCTTTCCTGAGACAACTTGTATGATATTTTGTGTTTTGTGGGTAGTCCTTCTCCAGCTGAATTAATCCCCTCTGGATTTTTTTCACCTTGACTCAACTTAATTGGTCTTGAAAGGATTTGGCTTGTTGCCTTCACTGTAATTATTACTTTGAAGAAAAATTAAAACAATTGTGCAGTCATCAGTGTAACAGTAAATCTTGCCCCTGCCTGCAGCTTCCATGCCTAAGGTCCTTGAAGTGAAGTGTAAAAGTTCAGTTTCATGGAGCACCAAATGCAAGTAATATGTTCTTACACTTTATCTCCCAGATGTATGTGAAGTTTCACCATACATCTCATACTATTTTTCCTCAGAGAAAGGAGGTACAATAATGAAACATATGTCATTGCAAAGAAGTCTTTTTAGGGAGAAACCCTTGTGCTATTATATCACTTAAAGGTGTTATAGTAATGATAAATGCCTCAGGAGGATTTTGAGCTCGTCCCAGGACAGGTAAATCTTTCAGATCTCTGCTGTCTCTGTGCTAGATTGTGCATGTAGAAAAGAATCACGTTACATACAGATTCATGGATGATCAGGTGGTAACAAATATCCTGTCTTGTCTTTCTGTTGTCCCATTTTTTCTATCCCATTGTCACTCTGGTCTTTGATTTTTATTTTATTTTTTTCCTGTGCAGGTTTCCCAATTGTTTTTTGGGAAATCAGCTGAACAATATTAGCAATTAGCATAGTGAGGCAGAGGCTAATTGCACTGATTAGTTGCTGGATGGCCCAGAAGGGAGGTTAAGAGACCAAGGCCAATTAAAAAAGAAAGGACAGTTAGAAACAGGTCTCCCAAGGTGATAAAAGAGAGGAAATGCATATGCATGCAGGGTAGCTGATGGTTGAAGCCAGAGGTTTACTTTAATATTTGGATTTGAGGTAGCAGTTCTGGGAGCTTCTGTCTGGTTTACAAAACCTGCTGGCAACATGATACTTCCTCATCTATCAAAGGAAGAAAAAATATTGTGGGTGTCATGCATGTAACACTGAAGCTGACCAACTAAGTCTTACCTCTTCTTACACCATGAAAAATCACATTCAGTTGTTGGAGAAAAGGCTATAAAGGGCTTATGTGTTGTAAGGCAACTCTAAAGAATGCATGGACAGTTTTGGCCCACACTTGCTACAAAGCAGTTAAATATCCACCTGGATTATAGGAATGTATTAATTCTCTACTACCTTCCTACACACAAGCAGAGTGCATCACTCAAAAAGAACACAGCTAGAAGAAAAATTATTGTAATCACTAGTTCTAAAAGAAAATTAAAATTGTAACAGTCTTCAGTTAACTCAGGCAAATGAGGCTAATTTGAGAAGGATGTTACTACTCATAAAAGTGAAATAGTTCAGAGAGAAGCTTTAAACAAACAGAAGATCTAAATCCAGAAGAGTTTGTGACTGATTTAAGGTTAAAAAGCTAAACTTAAAGCTGCAGTTAGCAATCATGGTAATTGAGCTTGTGATAAGAGACCAGATGGCGATTGCAACTGGGAGAAAACACCCAGAGAAACTGATTACTAGACATTTGGGATTAACTTGCAACTTAAAATAATAAAAATAAGAAATAAATGAAGAAAAAATGGAATATATCAAACAAAGGCATTTATTTACTTGAGGCTGATGCTGGGGAATGTCCAAAGTGTTTGATGCCAAAGCCACTAAAGAGAATGTAAAAATGACAGAAACAGAATGGCATGAATGATTCAGGGTAAGCATTCAGAAACTTAGCACAAAGAGCTCCATATAATACTCTAATTAAATAGCAAATCTCAAGTCCCGAAAGCCTCGGAACATATAAATAAGTTTTTCACAAATGCTTTCAAGCAAGGATGTATCACAGTCCTCCTAAAATGATGAGGTCAAACCCAGAGACCACTGATTTACATCTCACGGGTTGAATAGCAGACCTACACTCAAGTACAGAAGGTGACGAGGACTTTATCCACACGTGTAAAATTTTAAGGCATTCTATAAAGCCCAGGTGAGCTGAACCAACTATAAACAATGTAATGTCTTTGTCAAAATGGGCTTGGCAAACAATCTGCTTCCATAAAATACAATTATTTTTTTCTGTCTGCAATGTATGAGTTCTAAAAGTCATTCAAACTTGAAAAAGATATAATAGTTAAAGGCACAGACACCTCACCTTACACAAAAATTTAAGGAGCTGAGTTTAAATGTGCAGTGCATACAAGTCACTTACCATTTATTTTCTTTCAGTTCAATTTCAAAAGGAGTATGAACTGCCACGTCATCTTCCAAAGCAGAAGTTACCTACAGTAAAAAAATTACCAATATTATCATACCAAAGAATCAAATTGCAATAATAGAGATGCTGACCTTCAGAAAAGAGACATGAAGAAAGATGTTTTGCAAGGTCAACCAACTGAGTCCTTCATGGCAGCAGAGGAACAACTGATGTCCTGGAGCAAAGCAGACACACATATGTGGATGCTTGGAAAAGCAGGAAAACAATGGTCCTACACAATAATTCTCATTTCCAATTCACCCTCTCTAAAAGATTCTACAAATAAAGAGCTGCTTGTCAAATCCTGTTTTCAATAGACCCAGTAGTGGGATTCATATAATACAATTTTAGCTAACCAAAAGTGAGTGCCTGGTCTAAGCTAGTTATTTAGGCTCCTTCTCCAATAAGTGAGGAAAATGAGGTACTTTGAGAGGATTCATCATTTTCACGTCATTCTAGGATAGTTATCTAAGGTAGTAGAACTAATTGCTCTCTGGAGCAATTGATCTTCATTTTATCTTTATTGACTACATACAGAGTCTAAATATTTACCTTTGTTGAGGTGCTTCATTTTTAGATGTTTAAAATTAGATATGAAAACTCCTGCTTGTTATGTGTGGAAAAGTAATCTCTGATCTCTAAACTGTGCAGTTTTCAGCACAGCATAAGTTCCAAGTACCTCTGTCCCCTTCCACCCCTACCACTCCTATTATCCTTGAGTGAATAGAGAATCACAACAAAATACTGATGCGCACATTAAATAGGAACTACAGATTCAGATTCTGATCTTTGTGTAGCACTAATGAACTACAGGGTGGCACCACAGAGCAGGATCAGCACGTACTAGCTCGGGTCAGCTTCTGTTCAAGAGGGAACTGTGAACAGGAGCTCTCTGAGAAGGACAAGGCAATGAACCAAGAGATCAGTGTGGTCATAACTAGGGCTGGCACAGGTAGCAACAGCTGTAAGAGGTTGCTACTCCAGCTAGACCAAAAGGAGTAGGTGAGGTCTGCAATAAATAGTGCAATCAAGTACAATGGTGCAATATAAAACAGAGATAAAGGGAATGCAGTCAGTCTTCTTACATGAGTGGACATCTAAAACTGGAAGTTTTGTTCCCAAGGTAGGACAGAACTAGAATAAATGGGCTCACAAACCTCACAAAGGGGGATACGCTGACTCAGGAGAGATTTCCAGGTCCCTGTTACAGCCCTGTTTCTTTAAGAGCCTAACTGGCTGGCATTAATAATCAGGTGTGTTTTAAATCCTATGTTAAATTAGAGGAAATTTTTACTTGATGTGACTTTTTTACACTAGCTGTTGAAAGAGAAAAGGGGGGAACACTGACTTTTGGATGCTTTAGAAGAACCCAGCAGCCATGTCACACAGGCATTGCCACACAGCTTTGCTGACCAGAAGGGTTTGAGTGAAGCAGGGCTCTGTAGGCTCATTGGCTCTGAGTAGTTGCTGAACAAGACATGCAAGGTTTAATTTACATACAGCTGTATAGGCAACTCACCAGTTACAAACACCAGCAAAATTAAAATGGGTCAATAGCTGCTATCATAAGTTTTATCATCCCCTGACCAGCACTCTCCCTGATGACTTGACTCATATAAAAAAGTTACTCTATCCTCAAAATTCTCATAAAGTTGAAGGACATTTTAAAAATAACTTGCTCAGTAGGCAGACCTTTAGCCTCTAACATTGCTTTATTAAATCACAAAACACGATATATTCCAATAACATTAAGGTTCTGACCTTGGAGGCTCAAAAGTAAGGAAATTCAGAGGAAAGTTTGAACCTCTCTCTGTACTTAACATCAGACTTTCGCCTACTGTTTGCATTGAGGGGTTGTGGCACCTACTGTAGCTACGAAAGATCTCCTGGTGCTTTGGTGACCCTTTCAATTTGTAGGTACAATAGATTAAGGATATAACTTTAAACTGGATATGAATTATCTTGTGCTTTAAGGTTGAATTCAGATATTCAGTTAAGTTTGGAGACTTTTTGAGTTCAAATGTTCCTGTGTTTTAAAAGTATGAAGACAAAGCAAAGAAAGACCCCTTATCGACGGCATATGAAGTCTTTACAACCAAACCATATGAAGACTGAAAAAGTCTCCTCTTGCCTGAGAATCAGCAGGAGAAATGTCAGAACAGAAGAAGGGACTTTTCCTTCCTACTTTAAAAAGATTTCCGAAACTGAGGTTTAATATAAAATTATGGTTTAATCAAGCACTCCATTATTTGCTAGTTAATTAAATGGAGAAAATCACAATTAGGTAAGTTTTCTTTCCTAAGACTTCATTGGAGGTGTTATGAAGGGGTTAAATCTCTATATTTAAAAAAAATGTAAAACCACTTTAATAATTATTTTCCCTCAGGTAAAGCTGTAATAGCAAATGCTATCTTTGAGTATGCTGTTACAGTACATTCACCACTTTTTTCTGTAAAACTACAGATATGCAAAAAATATGAAATTTAGAGTAATTTAAAACCCCTTTATTTCCCAAGACAAAAAACAATGCAGGGTAACACAGGATAGCAAATAATTCTCTTACACAGTCAGAACATTTCACATGTGGGAGGCCTTGTTTACTTCAGATGTGTAATTCCAATACCATCGTCCTCCTCACTCTCTGATGTCCTCCACCACAAACACCTCTGTTTCTTTCAGTCCTTCAGCACTGCCTGAGCTCCCATCATGCTGCTTTCAGCCGTCCTCCATCCCCACCCTCTCCAGGGAGAGAGCATGGGGGGATGTTTGCACATGTCGCACACGAGCCTCATGAGCTGCTTGCTGTCTGGGGAACCCAAGGATCCCACAGACTCCACATGACCCCTAGACTATGAATCTTGTGAGCATTTGTGGTATTTACCAGTCTGACAAATTCAACTGATATTAAACAAGATGTGACAGCTTGAGAGTGGGAGGATGGCTGATGGATGCACTCACAGACAGTAATCCACTGGCCTTTACTGCCTTAGAAAACCAGATGTTTCAGAAGGCTTCTGAAAGAGGAAAGCATCCCCTAACATCAGTTCCACACTACTTAATTTTGTAATACTTAATTGCATGTTACTTACCAAGCCACACGATTCTTTGCTACCTTTACCCTTCCTTCTCAAAGTACCTTCACTTCTGGAAGCCTTCTTTCCCTCCCAGCCATGCCACTACCCTACACTCACATGTGATAAACTTCATGCTCCAGATGAAGTACCTTTGCTTCCCACGGGATTTCCTCAGGGTGAGGCAGAGGAAAGCTGTCCAATGCCATAGACCACACCAGTGGGGACATGGGGAACACACCATTCAGTGATGAATTTCAAACTATTTAAAGGGTGCTGCTTTAATCCTTGTTCATTTCCTAACTGGTGCTGTTCTCATTAATTCCACATAATAACTAGTTTATAATTGCATTGTTGCTTACTAATGCTAGGCAGGTGCCATAAATTTAGTTCTAATTTTTCAATACAGGGTAATAAATTAAAATGAAAGAAGAGAAGAAGATAAAAAAAAAAAAAAATTAAAAAAAAAGAGCTTTAGGGATCATGCAGAAAGATGAGAAAACTAAATTGCATTCTCAGACTAAGACCTTTGATAGTTCCCTAATAACTACAACAGGGAATGCTAGAGTTGTATCTGTACTTTTAATTTAGAATCTTGCATGCAGGTACTTCAAGATTTCAATTTTATACTGTGTACCATCTCAAGTCTGTCCAGGATATTCGGAAATGTGTTTCTAATTGCTTTCTTCATGCAAAAGAGATACCATAGATTACCAACAGCAGACCTATTAATCATCGATCTAAGTGCAGCTAGTCTTCTGCATACAATATTTATAATGTTTATATACCTCTGGATAATGCTCACAATCAATGACTGCTTGACAAGACATGCTAGAGACTTATCAAATGTCTAAATCTTTCCAGGAGATTGAGTCTGTAGTTGACCTTTATTCCAGATTATATTTGTGATTAAAAGATTATTTTTATTTTTTTTAAAAAGGAAATTATTTAAAAAACATTTACTTCCACAGCTAACTGAAAAACTGAATGATTGTGTATTTCTTGTAAACTTCAGGGACCTTTTATTGCTGCCTGTCTGGTCTTTCAAGCCATCATCAGCTACTTAATGAGCAAATATGATTTCTGTCTTGTCTTTATAATTTCAAAAGGTATCACTATAAAATAGGCCTTATGTGAGCTCTGAGGTGTGTGTGGAGGGGGGTGGGGGGGAAGAATCCAATTACTACATTAGTTTAATTGTCTCTCTACACCTGATGAGACCAAGCAAGAGCCTAATCAATTTAGAAATAAAGTCTGTTCACATTTTACACATTTCTGGTTGTTGGAAAAAAACTGTTTGCATTCTAAAGAGCGCATTCATCAGCTGCTGGTCAAACAACATCTAAGCATTCATGTTTTCCTTTCACAGTCAAGCTCAAAAAATTGTTGTGTCTCAGCAATGAGAACTACAGAGTCCTCTTTGATTTCCAGTGAGCTCTTATGTTGAGAAGCAGTTGGACAAATAATTTATTTCACTTAGTTATTTTACAAATAAACTATATGATGATATTCATCCCTTTTTGTTCCCCCTGCTTGCAAATCACTTGTGAACCAATCCAAATATGTGACTGCATATCTTATTTGCAGGCATTTCCACAAACTTATTCCAGTCTTTGAAACATATGCATCCTCTTTCCTTTGAATATGTGTTATTTGGTCTTATGGGTGTGGGGTTGGTCACATGAGAGACAGAGGGAAAAAAATGAATCAGTCCAAAAGACATTTTGCTCGCAAGAATAGCAATTCCCTAGGCATTTCCACATTTCCATTAAAGAAAACCTCTACACAGAACCATAAATATTTGGGCATAACCCCAAAATGCATCTGTTTTGAATTCTGCATAAAATACTTTACCTTAACTTTTCTTTTTCCTTCTTAAATGGTTCTTCTTGCCATTGCTTTAAAGAAATATCAAGGCCCTTACCTCCCAGACCGCTGTCATTCAGCTGGACTCCCGTGTTGCTGAAGCACAGGGCTCTGTGCTTGGCACAGTTGCAGCATTGCTCTGGGGAGTATTCAGTCTCGCATTTGCCTGCTTGTCTGTAGCTCCTGGACAGAAATACAAAAAAACCAACTTACAGCTGTGAAGCTGGCAATGGGCAGCTGTGGACATCTTATGAAGAAAACGAGGGAAGTATTCCAGGAGGCCACCACACACAGCCAATACTTTTGAAACAATCTAAAATATGCTAAGTTTCCTTGGTGGATGCAAAAATTTAATGCCAATGGCAATTAGCAGCTTGATTCAGCCTAAACTCTGCTGGCTTTCTGCCACCAAAAGACTGGGCTTTGGGATTGTTTCCCTTCTTTCTCTGTTCTACCTCAGAAAAGTAGGTAGGGATTTCACTGATTTGATCCTGTTTTCTACCATCCAGTGACAGCAAAATTGTAATTACATGAAAAAAGGCTGATGTTCAGAGGAAACTGTGCTTCAGTTGTGCCTTTCCTTTTGATCCCAAGGTAACTCATGGCAGTGGTAGGTAAAATGATTTTTCAAGCATAAGCAGAAAAGCCCCTGAGGAAGAAATATGCCATATAATCACGAGAGGAAATACAGCACATTTTATTGAGGACACTATCCCTCTACTCAGCGCAGACACAAAGGCCCCTCTCAAAGGAAACATACCAATGTTTTTAAACATTCTGCTCCCTTGCATCTAAATTTGAAGCCATCTACGAGAATTCAGAGTCTCCGTATTGAATAAGTGAAGCCTGGAAAGCAGTGATACATTTCTCCACATGATTATGTGTTTATGTGCTCCAGAGGAATGTACATCCAAGCCCAGGCACGACCCTCCAATAGCCCCCCAAAGTATCAACACGCTGTTGAGGCTGATGTGCCACAGGGTCCACAAGTTAAACAGCTAAGAAAGATACTCCATGTGCACAAATAAGCACCAGGCAGACAGATGAACATTTAAGCCATTAATTAAATACAACGTTAAGCATATACTTGGTTTTAAACTTGTCAGCATTGAAATGAACAGTGTTACTTATCTGCTTAAAGCAACAGCTGAAGGACCCTGCACTCAACCCCTGGGGCAGTCCCAGTGCAGCTCCTCCAGCTGCACTGCAGAACTGGGACCCCTGGTGCTGGTCCCCACAGCAAACCCCAATTTACAGGAAATGCAGCCTCAGCATGTCGTCCATGAGTGCTTCACACTCCACATGTCAGGGACATAGTTAAAAACGTCTCGTTTCCCACCTAAGCACACGTGACCACTGTTAGGAGCTGCAGCGTGAAGTCCTTCCTACTTCGTAAGGAGCATTTCATCACAGCCTTGTTCCCCATCAGCATTAAACCTGTCAGCAGTTTGACTGGACACTGACTGGCAACTGGTACCTGTAACATGTCACAGAGAGCAGTGTGTTGCTCCTACAGTGTGAACCATGAGCTTTGCATATATAGCACATATATAGGAACCTACGCCGGTGCTGAGCTGCCACTTTGCCTGCACACACATAGGTCACAACTTTGCCCGTATACGTATTTTATGTGTGTTAAAACCGCCTCATGCCACAGTAGGTGACATTTTATGTCATGCCAACTATTTTAGGAGTGCTCCCATGTTTCAAACTCCAAAATGAAACACCACATGCATGAATTTTTTAGTCATGATAAACACCATCAGGTTTAGCTCATGCTTTGCAGGAAAGGGTAAGAAGTACCTCAAAACACTTCAAAACAAAACAAAACATCTACACTTCCCCTCACTCTCAACCCTGTCTTATAAGTGTTTTTCCATTTGGCATCAAAATATCAAAGCATCATTCTTTTATTCAGTGGTTTTCATATAAGGTCTCTTATGAACACGTGTTCAGCTATTCTTGCTGAAGGAAATAACAGGACCTTCCAGAAAGGTAAACATCTTGGTCCCAGCTTCTCTAAATGCATTCCTCAAACTAGTTTAAACTGTTTCAGCTTCAGCATCTCCCACTATGTTCACCAGCAAACTGTGCATACATAGATTGAGCTAAATGACAAGAGCTTTTTCCATCAAGATACCCTTTTTTTCAGTGTGTATACATTTGTTCAGCTTTGTTGCCAGGCACCTATCTGCTCTAATGGAATACAATTATGCCCAGAACATTATTTTTGTAATATTTTAGAAGTACCATTTAGCATAAACTTGCTATCTTTTCCCCACATGCACACTATTTACAATTTCAGCAGACCATTTCAATGCTCGCTTCAGATTTCATCTCTAGTTAGAAAGACAGGATATTAACTATGCTTTTTGTGCTTGAATATGATCTAACATGTTTTACAAACAAAAAAAATATTTCTAATGCTTCTTGCACAATTAGATCCATTAGCTATGTGGCTTCCTTAATGGCAATAGTGAACCTAGTAGAATGGTCATATACAACATTTTATTTAGATAACATTTTGGATTTTAGCACAGTTAGCATTTATGAGAAGCCGCCATTGCGTAGTGACTCTTAAGATGATCCAAACAGACTATTTAATGTCTCCAGGAGTCTCAAACTGGCTTTTTATGTTTCACTTAGACCTAAGTAAGGTGACTGCTTTCTGGCCACTGAGCAATTTTTAACGTACCCTTCAATAATACTTTCCCAAAAGCTATTACAGGCCTGTGTGAATATAGAAAGATTGTCATCAGCGTGTCAGCAAATGTAAACATACTGAGAGAGAGAGTGAGCACGAGCAAGAATGTTGGTTTGGGAAGACTGCCCTTTTTTTTGAGACTACTGTCCATAAATTTTATGGGAGCTATGGGCAGAGACTACCAAGAGTGAAAACTAGGCTCTTTTAATTCAGCCTTTGTGTTCTGAAATAGTCATTGAGCTACTGGTGAAGTGCTTTTTAAATCAATTTTGAAGGCAAGGTAGGATTGATACTAGTCCCAAGTTTCCCAGATGCACTGTAGAGTCCTTATTAAAATCAGAGATGTGACCTTGTCAATCTAATGCCCGCTGAAAAAGAGCTTGTACAGAGAAGTATGTCACTTAACTGTACTAGAAGGGCTGCAGAGGTTCTGCCTAATGTACTAAGATGATCCAAAAGAGAAAAGGGGGAAGCGACAAAATTCTGTTATTTGTGGGTTAGAGAAAAAGAGAAGGAATATTGATTATCTATGGCTAAAAATCAGAAGCCTCAACTTCCAGCAGATACTTAAGTCTATTTGGATCTACAGAATATTGAGTAAAAACACTACAGGGTAAAAAAAAAAAAGTATAAATGCCTAAAGAATGATTTACCGTCAAGTGGTATATTCCCAGCTGCATTTGAGACATTTACTTCAGCTGATAGAAAAAATGACACCCTTGATGATACTCAGAGACACTTCTGTTCAATTCAGTAGTACTGTGTTAGCTGCTACCCACCAAAAATGTTTCTTCAGTGATCAGCTCTCAAAAAACTTTCAGCTGTAAGCATTTTTGGAAACTCCTACAATTCTTGAACTGCTTGGTTTGGGAGTCAAAATGGTACTGAATATTGAGCTTCTGCCATTCAGTTTGTCTATTGTAACAAAGCATATGACTGAACATACTGAGCTCTCCAAATTCATCTCCCTGTATTTCCTCTACTCCTTAGCCATAGCCTCGTAGTCAGAATAGTTTCCTCAAAGATGCCAGAAGGTAAGCACAACGAGTAGCTGAGTACTTTACCACCTGCCTGACCAAAATTCATAATCACTGCAGGTTCCTTCCCCAGAGAGTTACAAGTCAAAACGGCAGCACAGCTAGATGAACTGTGACAACAGCTGCTCCCCAACATTGCCTCAGAGGTTAGACTCATACCCTTTCTTATACCAAAATATGATCCCAGCCTATGACCCTTATATTCACTGTGTCAATCATCACAGTTCCAGGAGGCTATGCAACAGAAAAATTGACTTTGCAACTTCCACTCTTGCAGTGTCTACGTCTAGCCCATATCGAGGGCTAAACTATAGCAGTTTTTCTATCACTTGATGGCCACTCCCCAGCCAAGAAGAAGGGTCGGGAAAAGGACAGGAGACCTATAAGCTGAAATAAAACCAGATTTTATGAAACAGTAAAACTAAGACCAATATAAAGCATACAAAGTTAGTTATACTTAGCCCAGAGAACATACAGCAGTCACAATAAACAGGAAAATACGCCTTAGGAATAGGATCATAAACGCCAGCAATGGAGAGAAGTAGGAGGAGAAAGAGCAGATGAGCTCTTGTTCACAGCAAACTTCCCCTTCTATAATGAGTATGATATTTATAGTCTAAGACACACCTGTAGCCAACTCAGGTCAGCTGCCCTGGCTGCTTCCAAACTGCTAACAGTCTGCAGACCATGGCTGGCCTGTGATTCTGTCCCAGCAAAACCAGGACATTGAAAGTCAAATGTAGGTCTTTGGCAACAAAAAGCATATATTTCCACCTTGAAATATCAGAATAAACTTTTAGCTGAAACTAGGCAATAGACTCTTTCTGTCAGTGAATCAGCTGCTGGAGGAAGACTTCATTATATGTGCAACATACTGCATTTACATTTTGACCCATTTTCAAGATGGCTGAGGGGGAGTGACAAGCCAGTCAGAAATCCTAATATTTTGTCAGAGTTCACTCCAGACTCCTAACAGGAAGAAAAATAATAGTTTAGATTTAAATATAGTAACTTATTCTTATGTTTTATTTATAACAATCATTTAATTAGCTGTACTTCACCTCTACTCCATTCCCCACTTCTTCTCCTGAAATGTCCTGGCCATGCTACACAGTTCAAAGAGCATGCATACTCTCCAGAGAAGAGCAGAATGGGCACCAGGCTTTCTGCTCAAAGAGGATGTGATGAGTTTTTGTTTCAGCTCAGGAAAGCAGCTTTGAAGTTATTTTCCTAAAATTTCCTAAAATATCTCTTTCCTGCATTTGAGTTCACATTGCAGAGGTCTTTCTTCTGCAAACTGAATTCCCTCTAGAGGCCAAACTAAAAGATGCAACCCTTAGGTGCACCTTGTGTGGTCTAGTTATAAATGCACATTGGGTCGATAGGCAGCCTACATCTAGTCCGAGGTTAAAGCCACCAACAGGCACATAGCACAGACCCTGGGCACCTGGGAGCTCAACTGTCTGACTCTATAGATCTGCTCCTGTTGCTCCATGCTGCCCTCTGATGCAGACCTATCTTCATGTGTCCCTTTCACCATACTTTGAATAGAATGAAGTTTGATCATCGGGGTCAACAGATGCTATGCATTAAACTGCAGATGGAAAGTCACAAAGTCCTGGGAAAACAGTTTTAAATCATGAGGGTTCGAGCAACGCTTTGCATCACTGATCTGACTGAGCTGTCCCTGGTGGAGAGAGTACCACGGCAACGAGCCTTATAGCTTCAGCAGGGAACAATGTTATCCACTGTGTGTATTCCCTTTTCCTTCCTCTACCCCGGTGCTAACCTGCAAAGTACCTCTTTCCCAGCTCTGTGGTTGTATGGATATTATGAACTAGAATTTAATTCAGAGGCACATCGGAGGTGGAGTGTGGAGAGAATCTGAGAGGGATTCAACACAGACCTAGAAGACAATTGGACCAATAATGAAATTAGTAATGCTGCATTCAAACCAGTCTGTCATATAATCCTGATACGCATAGGAGAGCCTCCAATTTCAAAGATAAATTGTAAGTTGTACACATGTAAAACTTCCTTTCATCACATATTCTAAGGCAACTAAACTGAATTCCGTATCAATTACCATGTGCTGATTTTCTAAGCCTTTCATCGTTTTAACACAGCACTGAAGTAACCGTGCCAAATACTGCAATCTACAATACAGTGAAGCTGGGTAGTTTGGTTTTGTAAAATACTTGTCTAATTTATATATGTTTTGATCTTAAATTACAAGGTCTTTGCTTACTTTGTATTAAAGATTTCAGGGACAAATTTTAACTATAAACAGGTGAATAAAATGCCATAGTAAGTACTTCACTTAAAGAGAGATTCTACATGTGATGCACAAATGTTCTTACAAATATTATTCCATGAATTTGAAGTGCTTGGTTCTTTGCAGGCTGTATTAGCCCAGGTACTGAATAAAGGACAGAGTCATGCAGTTCTAGGTCATTGCTTGCAAGACAGGGCCAGGCCACTTTGTGCGTGTTTAGATGGCAAACACAGGATTCAGTCATCAGTTGAGATAGAAGCACTCCTCTTTCCCATTTCTCTTTCCATGTTTTCCCTACTCTGAGGCTCATGAGATGATTTACTTTAAAAAAACAAATATTCACAGTTACAGTCTTTCAGAGAGGGGTGCGTTGTCTCCTGCCTCCACTCCCTCAGCACGTTAAGTTTCCAGTGAAGCCTGGAGGGGCTGAGTGACTGCTGCAAGCACCCATCTAGGCAGGAGCACACATCTCAGCAGGATAATCCACTGAAAGCCTCCTTCTTCTTGGAAAAGCAGATGTTGACTTGTTCCCTGTGAGAATGGTATAAATGTCCCTTACTGTCTTGCTTAATTTAGTACATTTGCATTCCTCTGCTTCTTACTACTGGGAATATTTTAGCTCATATTTAACATTTCATGTTATTTAAATTGGATTCACATCTTATTTATCTAGATATATTAGAATTCCTGTTCTGTTTTTACTCTCTTTCTGAGTTATAGCTTCAAAGGTATCCTTCTCCCTCCTTGCTTAGTTCAGTTTGTTTTTCTTTTTTCCTTAAAGGCTCCATCTCCTCTCAAAACAAAATACATGTGAACTTTACTTGTTTATTTATTAACACAGAAGGGCAAACATGGTCTCTACCCCTACAATCTTTCAGTTTAATTGCATCAGCACGTCCAATGTCTCTTAGTTTTGCTCCTAGCATTTCCTTGTTCAGAAACACTGCTTTTATGTGCAAAGCTGAAATCTCTGCAGGACGTTATGGTGGGCTGCCTTGTAACAGACATTGCATCATCCCTCTGCATTGGTATGCACAGATACTTTTAAAGGACAAACTGGAAAAGGCCAATAGTAAGGTCAGACAAAAGTAAGAAACAAAATATCTTGCTATCCTGAAAAGGGCTTGCATGATACAGTTCCATCTTTTCTTACTTGGCCACATAATGGTATATACCCCCTCAGGTAAAATAAAATTGAAAGGAAATGGAAAATGACCTATAATTTCTCTATCCCTGCAAACATTCCACAGTACCCAAAATATACAAAGCTAATGGAGTTTGTAAGGTGAGGGAGTTATTAAGAGGGAGGGCTTATAAGAAGTTAATGAGAACTTCAATCAAATAAATAATTGCCTTTATACATACTCTCAAAGTCACTGAAAAAAAATATTTAGTTTGAATAAACATACTTCTAAGCTTTCTTACATGTGCACATATGTGTATTTATATATCTTTTTATTCTTTTTATTTTTCATCTCAGTGAGAGGGATAACACATGCAGGCTGAAAATCTGGATAAGGAATAGCTCTGATCTCCAGCCAGAATCAAGTACACGGTCTTATCTGGCAGCAAGTCAAGAAAGACATGGGTAGGGGACTGAGTAATATGCAGAAGTTCCTACTGGAACAGGAATGACTCCTTCGGAAGATGTCTGTGAAAAACAACCTTTTCCCATTCAGCAGTCTGCTTATAGCACCAAATCCCGTGCTCTCGGGGGCACCTGCAACACAAAAAGCATAGGGAAAGCCCTGTTGAGTCAGACCTTCTTGCCCCGTACTCTCCCATAGCAGCGAGAATCAGTTATTGAGCTATTTGATCTCCTCAGACTCCTGCAGTTTCCACAGCTCCTGGACTGAAGACTTTAGGGGGTACATCCCTGACTACTTCCATTAGAATCAGTTTACGGACTTAACTAAATGTCCATGAATTTGTGCATTTCACTTCTGAGCCCGCTGATGCAATCTCCCTCCACGGGGGTTTAGCCTCACCCTTGGTTGGACAATTGGGTAATTCAGCTTAAGACAGTTAACCACAAAGTGAGATCTGGTCTAGCAGAGGTGCATCAATCTAACTCACTTTCCAGGGACCAGTTTCACTTCCCCCACCTCCACCTCTCCCAGACAAAGTGCCATGAAAACTGCTACTCATGGTCCTATGTTTACTACACTTCCGTATATGCAAGTCTTACTTCTGTGGGTTGTTTCCATTTGTGCAAGAATTCACAATAAATGTCACTCATGCTAAGGCCTCTGTATAAAGGGCTTGAATCAGAAATGCATTACTATGACCTGCAGCTTCTTGGTCGTCTAGCAAAACTTTGTAATAAATCTACCAAGGACCATAAGAGAGATGACTAGAAAATACAGTGCTTGTATTTAGGAAAGGGTTAGCCATCAGGAGAGAAGGAATGTGGATAACCACAGTCCTTGAATTCTGACTCAGGTGGTTATGTAAAGCTTCAGAAGAGCTTTTAACGTAAAAGATAATTAAAGACATGGAGGTCAAATGAAAATGTCATAAAATACAGCATGGGCTTAACAAAAGTAGATTGTACAAGATTAACCTCATACATTTGTTTGACAAGATAACCTACATTCTAGACAAAGGACATGTGGCTGATCCCATCTGTCTTAACTTTAGTGGAGTTTATGATAACACATGGGGAATTATTAGTAAATCAGAAAACGATGGGGATTAGCTGAGAAACAGTGAGAGTGAGAAGCTGTCTCCAGTCAGACACAGTGTACTTTTTGAGAGGGAAGTTTTATGGCTGAAAGGAGATTATAAATGAGGTTCCTCAAGAATTAGCTTTGACCCCACTTAATGTAACTTTATAAAAGTCATTAATGATCTAATGATCAGAGAAGAAACATTACAACATCACTGGTGAAAAAATAATACAGCATGTGAATTGAAAGTGTTTTCATTACAAGGAAAACATGGGCTAAACAAAGACATGGATAACATTGAAGACTAGGTTAATAAAATGGGAAGAAATCTGAAGTTACAAACTGAAGTATCACAATCTTTGGAACTACTAGCAAGAAATTCTCCTGTAGATTGAGTGCTCCTCCCTTGACAATGGCTAAGAAGGACTTGTTTTCACTTGCTGATTTGTAGGAGGGCTATAAGACACTAATACGAGGGTGCTGTGAAAAAAGCAAATGTCATCTTAGCACACAAACAAAAGCTGTTTCTGTAGAGGGGGAAGGATGCCTGCTGTTTGGAGAAATAGAATTTTAAATGGAAGAGGTAGAAGGAAGAATTATAGGGATAATCAAAGGAATAAATAACTTTTTTTTGGTGAAGTCTAGAAGAAACTTAACATAGGAAGTGTGAAAGGAGCCTGACTGTTGTACACTAAATTATTTAGGTTAAATTCAGAGTTCACCCAAGAATGAATGAGTGCAAGCTTTAAATTTGATTGCTTGGGCTAAAAAATATGGACTGAAGAATTAGATTGGGTTTTGGGGTTTTGTTTTGGTTTTTTTTTGGTTTTTTGGTTGGTTGGTTGGTGGGGTTTTTTTGTTTGTTTGGTTGGTTGGGTTTTTTTGGGTGGGAACAGGGAGGACGAGAAAACTGGTTTTAACATACATTCTTACAGTGAAGGAGATCATGCAATATAATGCTTACACTAGCCAGAGACAGCACTCAATTAACTGTGAAATCTCCTTTCCAGTCCTGTATGTTACCTTTAACAGAAGACGTAATCCAAATTTGCCACTTAAAAAGAGCTGTCAGAGGACAAATTTCTGCAGAACAGAAGCTTATTCCCTGGAAATGAATTTATTAATTATTTTTTTAGCCAACAAAATTTAATCTGACAAACAATCTTGACATTCAGGAAAGTTAACCCCTTTCTTTGCAGTGACCACCCATTACGTGAGCAGTGTTGGGGAGGGGCAGCAGTGCCAGCTCCTGCAGGTCTGTCAACGGCTGTGACCTATTGCCCTCACACACTCAGGGATACAGACCCTTACACCTGACAGGACGGAGACAGTCTGTGCTGGGGCCAGACATGCATTTGCTTCTGGTGAGAGGTTTCCTCCAGTTTTACATTCACAGCATCTCTATGCAGCTGGCAAAAGCAGATTAGAGGCACAAGCCAGAAAGTTGTCCCATGATAGATTTACTCTAGCTAGTGTAAGTCGCAGGAAGTGTGAAGATGTGGCAGCATGGTCTCCAGTGGGAATGCTGCAATCCTGCCAGGGACTGGGGGTACGTGTATTCCAGTTTAATCAACACCATCAAAGTATGCTTCCCACGCTGCCATTTTTTATGTAGGCATATCCTCTAAAGCTAATAATCCTTGCTATCCAGAGGATTAGAAATACACCACAGTTTAATTTGTACTTGATACTGTGTGAAAACAAGTGTGGAGCTGAGTGCAGCCTCTCTGGGTTTCCATATCCTAATATAGACACATTTCATTACTTTTGTCCAATCTATGGGGGGCTTTCTTAGTCCACTGATGGTCTGAGTTATTCATGCACATGAAACCAGTAGGAGTGATATTTTAGCCAAAGACTGTTTATGACGCACTGAGAGGAGATTGCCCAATTGAGATTGTGCTCAAGTGCTTTCCAGTCAAAGCACCACTGCAATTGTAGGTGCAGAGAGAGTGGTTTTATCCCATCCCTTTTTAAATCCTTGCTCAATTCTTTAATGACCCAACCGGTTATATAAACATAGAAACGTGTTTCAACGAATACAAACGTACTTCAGGGAGGTTTAACAAAACTGGGAAGACTGTTTCACAGAAATCATCACAGCTATTGATGCAGGCAGGAGTAACTCAGCTGTATTTTAAAATCTAACAAAAAAAAAAAAAGGAAAAAGAAATAAAAGAGCTATAAATGAAAATGGCTAACCTTTCATGATCAGAGTGGAGTATGAACTAGTAGAGCATCATTTCTTTTACGGAATTAAACAATTTTGTGGGAGATGCCTCCATTTGACAGAGATCAAACTCATTTAGGATGACAAAATTCAACGATTTTCTAACTTCACATCATGAATCTCTCATAAAAACGTACCCTCCCTAGCCCATGCATTTTACTTAATACCTTTAGCAGCTGCTCCCTGTAGGGAAACGCTGGAACATAGAAGAGTAGGCTGTAGACAACAGACATCAGCTATGTACTTTTTAAATGATGTGTGAGGGCCCAGGCTTCTCCCAGGTAGCCCCATTACCACCAAGAAGCACTAGCCCAAATCTGCAGAGCATTGCAGCTGCTTTGTACCACATTAGCAAAAGAAAGCATCAGTCTGGGTTTATCACCCGAGAAACAAACATAGCCTACCATTTTCATGGTCAAAAAACGAGGATCGCAGCCAGAAATATTCCCTTTGAGTTATGGCACAAGTCCCACAAGAACAGTTGAAATTCATCACCCTTGAACTGGAGTCCTAGAATTGCTTTCATCTCAAAACCAAGCTCTGAGCAGTAGCCTACAGCCATTATGGATCAGTGCAGTGCCGTTTTGATCTCTCTCTAGTGCAAGGTGACAGCACCAACTGCCTTTTGGAGGCAAATTACTCACCAGGGCCTTTTTAGTACATGAATATAAATTTAGAGGCCAACTTGAACAGACAGCTCTCTGCACATTACTTTTGGTTTTGAGCTGCAAGCCTCGGAGTCTTTCTGCCTTTGCTATTCCATGGGAAATGGAGAACAGACTTCTGTTTCCTCATGCTAGCATCCAAAAAAGCCAAAGTTGTAGACTCAGTTATCAATGGCAACAGCAATATCACTGTTTAGCCTCTAATTAATACCACAGAGTGAATGCAATTATCAGTAAGATTATGTTTCCACAAATAGCAATTCTGGTTCCTTTCTGCATAAATATTATGCAGCACACAACACTAATCCAACCACCCAGAATGGTGCTTACCTGTAAAGTCTGTAGCAGATGACTCCAAACTTTAATGTTCAAGACTCTTCCTCATGAGGGACAACAAAACTTCCACACACTGAAATGATTTGTAGCTGGGTTTCATCAAAGTTGTAGATTTCCACATGACAAATTCTGAGACTTTTTGTCTCTGCCTTATTATATTGCCAGCCTGGCTAGGGAGTCCCATGGGGCTATTTTTACAGCAGTTGAAGCCAGAGTTATGTCCCTGCTGTGATTTGCCTCTGGAGAAGCAAGAAAGGCCCCTCCAGTCTGCTGCTTGCTCGAGTTGGCCAACCAGAACTTCCTTCTGA
>NW_008598175.1:73844-77581 GCF_000691845.1 Merops nubicus
TTTTGCTCACTGTATTATATTTTTCCTATAGGTCTTCAGAAGCCTGAGTTCCCATGCAAAAAAATCTAAGTCATTTAGACTGGTTCCCACAGCAAACATTCTTTGTGCTTCAAGGTAGAGCAACTGCTTTCACCTAGACATTTAGCCAAGCCACACCTACATTTGCCCACCCTTTGCATAGCCCCCCTTCCCCATTTCCCTGCCTTCACAAGCAAGCAGTTTTAGGATCACAGAAATGAGTGCTCTAGCAATAAATTACACTGGTGTGTAAATTATACTTCCCTAATTCTTCCGTATCCCACCTCCAGCAAGCTGTACCTTGCTCTTGCAGGATATTTATGGATAAGATGATGCAAAGGGACACTATCCTTGGACATAAGGTACAAGTCAGCCAAAGCGATAATGAACAGGTTTTCTTTGGTGAAACAAAACCAGGTCATACTCTACTTCTCTGTTTTCTTTCAAAGGGAGAAAAAGTACAGCTGTGACCATACTGGGAGGGCTGAGACATTCTGAAGGTTGCCTAGTTGTAGCCAAAGATTTCTCTAGTCAGCCAGGTGAGCAATGGAAAGGATTTCCCAGATTTTCAGTTTCCCTCTGGGCAAGCAACCATAGCATATGTTTCCAACATCTGAAATTCCATCTTGAAACCAGGAAAGATTTTGACCTTGTGACTCTGACCTGAAGGCTGCTGCATTGCTCTAATAGAAAACTTTTCCCATTTTCAGCCTGTATTTAGTCATGTCCCTCTTACATCTGTTACCTCTTGCACCATCATTGTCCTCTACCTTAAATATCTCTTTTCCTTTGCAGAGTTTACCTCCCTAATGTATTTATAGATAGCAATCATATCCCTTTCTCAGCCTTCTCTCTGTTTGTTGTAATAATGCTAAGCATTTATATAGCATTTTTTATGTCTGAACTTCTGCACAGGCATTATGAGTTTCTCCTCACCAGGAAGACGGACCGATAAGCAATATGAGAGCTTTCATTTTTTCATTTTTGGTTTTGTGTGCGTGTGTGATGAGATGAGATTGTTCAGGCAGAAAGCTGAAGCTGTCACACTACAGGAAAGCATCACGTTACAGCCATGAGAAAAGTTGGAATTCACAAGCACCAAACAGAATCCCAGGAAACAGCCTGGATCAAGGTCTATTTCAGCCTTATTTTGCTTTATAAGATTTTTCCCTTCCTCCTAAACATATGTGTTTCATAATAGTTCATAATCTGACCCATTAAAGCAGCAACATTTTAGTATTAAATTTGTTAGTAATGCATTCAAGAAAATAAACTTACAATGTATATTCTTTCTGTATGACATTTCAATACTCTGTCTGCACTATTGCTCACCAATCCAAGGGTCATAGCTGAGCATGCTTTGTTCTGAAAATCTTGGAGGATCTTATGTTTAGACATTTTTAAATGGAATGATAATGGCCTCTCCAAAAGCAGAGGAAAGTATTTGTAGATACTGAAAGAATATGCACTAAAAAGTAATGAAGAAATTAGATATGTCTGACTGTTTCCAAGAAAATCTTACACAAAGCTCAAAGCCTACAAGAAAATCCAGCAGGATCTCTAACTAGTTTTCAGATACATAGCAGGGAACATGTAAATCTTTGGTACTCAAAGACCTGAAACAAGAAAGCAAAGAATAAGATCTTATACATATAAAAGACAAAAGCTGAGCTTTCCCTTTCAAAAGTTATCAAATACATGTAAATAGAAGCCAGCAAGTTTTCATTCAATAAGGCCAAGCATAATCAAAGTGTTAGACATTAATTCCTCAATAAAAAGGAATTTCAAGTATCTGGGTATTCTTGTGTCTGATTTAAGGGAAAAAAAAAGAAAAGAAAAACTAAATCAATAGACAAGTGTCTTACTTCTAATGATGTCCCATTTCACACTCCAGATGACTTGCAGCAGGCAAGTTTCCTTGCCTTCTTGTAACAGCTGCAAAGTTGCACAAAAATTTTGCTATGTCAACAAAAATGTTGATCACCATTACTGTAGGTGTACTGATGATTCTCTTTCCTCTTTTTCCAGTGATGAAGGCTGGTGGGAGAATAGAGAGAAAGGTCCCAAACTCAAAAAGCTGCAATAGACTTAATATCAATTAGAGCATAGTTGTAGAGGGAATTTTAGCTGCATCACAAGATGGCGTCTCAGAAGCCCTTATGCGCAACCCAGGTTATGAAGGACCGGAGGTAGGCGGCAAGGACGCGGCGTCCTTG
Organism: Merops nubicus; assembly: GCF_000691845.1. Lineage (NCBI taxonomy): Eukaryota > Metazoa > Chordata > Aves > Coraciiformes > Meropidae > Merops > Merops nubicus. Next base: position 76,079 of record NW_008598175.1, read on the forward strand.
AGCCACAGGCAGGAAGGAGAAGGGTGGACAGCTCAACAGCTTCTGTGCAGATCAAAGGCTTGGCAGGAACTTGCAAGCAGAGAACACCCTGGAAACGCCACAGCACGTGGACAGTGACATTTAACCTGTGGGGATACGGGGTTAGAGCGTGGCTGTGCAGTGCTAACCAACCCGAGTGTGTAAACTATGCGTGATCGGTCACCGAGTGTATAAATACAGGAGCTTGTGTGCATTAAAGCGGAACACTGACGAACCTTCTGTGAAGTCTGTCGTGCTTCTGGGCTCCCCGCGCAACACATAGTTTTAAAAGCAAAGAAGACCTGATAGATTGCTGTCTCATTTGCCTCTTCTTGAGCCTCACCAGGGCAGCAATGTCCAGCAGTTACAGGTGAACCCAAAGTGACTAATAAGTGCCAGAATATGGTAACTGTGTTGAAATCTGTCTGGGCTTCAATAGCAAGCACAGGCTGAAAAGGGGCCTCCCTCCCTGCTTTATTCCCCAGTCCCTCAAGCGCCCCAACACACCCAACTCACACCCTGCAGCCAGGCCTGAGCATCCTCAGGACATCCTTGCACCTAAGCACAGCAAAAAGCCACCCAAATGCTAGGCCAATGACCACCTACAGCACATTGTCATTCTTCCCCGGGGATGTCAGAGTAAGTGTTACAAATCAGCACTTCGCTACATACATGCTGTAGCAGCAGAATGTTACGCAAACACAACAAAGAAAATCCCCAAAGCAGGCTAAAATGTATATCCTGTTCTCAACAAAACAACCTAGACCTACCTACCAGTCTGGTAGCAGAAAAACTTCTTTGCTGACCAGTAAAAAAAGAAGATGCTAATATAGACCATTAACCGATGAGGATATTATCAAATAACAAATAGTGGAGAAGGACTGTATGATTCAAATCAACTTAAATTAAAGGTGGAATAATCCCAGGCCATAATTACAGTCTTGTTTATTTTGATCAGGTCACCTTTAGGGCCTGCTTATTCAAATCAGTTGAACTGAAGATCTCAGGGACCTAAACGTGAATGCATAAAAACCTCTCCAAGCTAAATGGATTAAATCAAATCTGGTATAGGCATTCCAAGTGTGGGTAAAAATTCATAGAACGTGCTGGACAGAAGTACACATGAAAAATGACAGTGAAGATGTCTACAAGAAAGAGATGAAGACTGACCGGTAAATAAAACCACATCTTAGCTTTATACTAGGACAACAGCAATAAATAGGTTGTTACAAAAATGGAAGGATGTATTTAGTGCAGTCCTGCAACTTCATCCTCAGTCCAAGACCATTCAATATTTGCATTAATGATGTGCACGATTGGATACAGCATATGCTTATTAAGTTTATAGACAATGACTAAAGCTGTGAGAACAATGAAGGACAGGACTGAAATTCAACTTTCATTGGCAAATTGGATAAATAGTTTGCAAAAATGGAATTCAATTCAAGTGGAAGCATAAGCCTGAGGCACAACACTTCAGCAGGC
>NW_008598175.1:77612-90077 GCF_000691845.1 Merops nubicus
TGCGCAAATACAAGACGGGGAACAACTGGTTAAGAAGAAATGCAGCATAAAAGACTGTGAGGATTATAGGGGATTATAGAATAAGTGCAGTCCTGCAATGTGGGGCTAATACAAAAGACACAAACACACATCACCACAATACATAAGCAGGAGGGTGGACTGTGAAATACGTGAAGTAGTTCTTGCTCTCTCAGTGCTGTGTAGTCTTTGCTTCATTATTGTGTCTACTTTGAATCCTTTAAGAAAAATGTAGACCAGAATCCAAGGAGTACCAGCCACTAGAATGTTCAGAGGTTTAAAATATCTGACCTACATAGAAAGAGTGCATGAAAAAAGAAAACAAAAAAGATGGAGAGAAGACATGATAACACTTATTGCAAGGATATACAAAGGATAAATCAAGAACTGTCATAACACAAGTGGAAAGTGTTCAAAGGAAAAGTAAATGCACAGTAAAACTTTTTTTTTTTTTTTAGCTTGATACATAAATAGTAAAGAAAAGAGCAAGGTCATTAGACACTGAAGATGGGATGAATATTAAACATAATCTTGGTAGGGCCCATAAACTAAACAAGCACTTTAGTATATTTTCACTAAAGATGAGAGTACATAATGCTCAGGTGATGCAGAATAAAGGCATAAAAAGTAGGGTCACTATAAAACAGAGGCTAAAGTGAGGTGGAACAAAAAGCCAAAGGACCCTAACTCACGGAATGTGTCCAAGTCATATTTATCCAAAAACTCAAGGACAACTGCCATATGAAACATACTGTGATAACAGGAAATACACTACCTGCACTTAAGAAATAGTAGAAAATAATAGCAATACATTCCACTGACATATTCAAATCAATTTTTAAAGAAACAATAATCAAAGATACAGAAATAAGGGGAAAAAGGTAAAATAAATGTCAAAATATATTATTTTTAAATAGGTTGGACTAACCTGACAACTTGATTTCTACAACATATTTGGGTTTTAGAAGAAGGTCTTTTATAGTACTGCATGGGAAATGACATAGACAATATGACTTAGTACCAGCTACTTAGGAGGGGGATGAAAGGAGGTAAATATGGGTATTCTCCAAGGCTGATTTCATAGTCAGTCTGATTCAGCAATATTTATGTTAGTGGACTCAGCAAAAAAAGTATGAAGGCAGTTATATAATATGCTGATAAGACAAAGCTTGTGAGCATCGCCATACAATAAAACACTGATAAATTAAAGAAGGTTGGAGAAAAGGGATTAAATACTGCAGTGATGGGCAGTAGTATTAAGGGGTGGATTGGAAACAGAGGCAGAAGATGGGAAAGCATTACTCTGAGGAGAAGGAAAGCATGAGTGAGCTATCTTATCACAAGTGATATTGAGCAAAGGTAATTGCACAAGAGACGGTACATGGGAAACTACTGAAATGTCTTTTGGAGCCCTGTAAGCAACTCCAGTGATACACGTTTCAAAAATTATGAAATTAAGCTATTGAAACTGAAGCAGGTGCACAGAACAGCTTCTAGGATGACCAGGGAAATAGAAAGCTTATCTGGGAAGAAGAGAAACTGTTTAACGAATGAAGGCTGAGAGGGAATATAATTGTTCTCTATAAACATATCAAAGAGGTAAACACCAGGGAAGGAGAAGAGCTATTTAAGCTAAAGGCCAGCATTGGCACAAGAACAAAAAGGCAGAAGGTGGACATAAATCAGGTTAGGCTGGGAGCATGATTTCTAACGATCAGAGGAATGAAATTCTGGAGTAGCATTAAGGTGCAGGAAATCTAGCTATTTTACAGTGAAGTTTTATTGGTTTGTGGAAGTAATGTGTAAGGTGGCTGCCTAGGACTGCAGGGGGATTTAATTCAATGAGACAGAGAAATCCTTTCAATCCTGTATCTCATAAAAAATAGAGAGGTCTCTCTAGAGTAGGCTAAACATGCATGTATAAATCAGTTCAGCTCATCACAGAAGTGTCTCTTCTAACCTGCACGATAGGGCACAAAAAAACATTCAGAGGTGTCCTTTGGGACTCTGCTGTGATAATAAAACAAATGTGAGAAAACTTTAAAATGGAACATTACCCTAATAATTGTCAAGACCCCAACATTGTAAGTGTTCCAAAAACCCGTAGTAACACATACATTGGTGATACTGCACATAGTCTGATGCAATTTGTTAAGTTATTGCTGCATCAAAAAGGTGGCTATGCACATGCATTTAAAAAAAAAAAAAAAAAAAAAAGCAGAAAAGATTTCTATCTCTTTGGGTTAATATTCCCATTACTATTCCATGATTTTGTTTATCCAAACAAAGATCTGCAAAAATAGGATCTCTTAGATTATGGTGCCTTAAAATTCACAAGTATTTCCAGAGGAAACCACAGCATGCACAAATGTTCTTTGCAACAATCAAAACTGATCAACTCTAAACTCCAAACCCATTAGGAAATACTTCTACATTTTTTTCTGCCTTTTACAATGCATTTCTGACCTCTTTTTATTTCTCAAACTACTTCAGGAAAAACTGCTTAAAAAGAAATAAAATGTTATGGAAGTTTCTGGCCAAATATATACTAAATGCTATAAAAATTTCAATGACAAAAAAAAACCCTCTATTATTTTATTTGAATAATAGTTTTGTAAAGTTTAATGAAATAGTCCATTAAATTTGCAGTAAAATAATTGAGATACAATTAATTAGAAGTAATAATTTTTGTAAAAGGCAACAGTTTATTAGTGCTCAGATTATTTTTTTGACAAAAAAAAAGTGATAATTTAGCAATACCTGACATACATTTTCTACTCAGCACTTTGCAAAGAAGAGTAACCTTAAGTCCTGTACAATTTAACAAATAGTGACATGAAGAAAGGAAAATAATTTGCCCAAGAGGAAATTATTAATAAAATTGCATTAATAGAGTACCAAAACTCAAGCTTCCAGACTCCAAAAATTATCTCTTTATAAGAAATAATTTAATTTTGAAAGTACATATGCAAATATATGAAAAATAGTAAAATAATTTTTCTGTGTAAAACAGTGCTAGACATGATGTATTTTGCAAAACTATATAGGTTTTGAAAGTTCTTTTTGCTGAACAATAAAATCCATTTTCCAAGGACTGACACAGGCGTGGTTAAGACTGTAGAAAATGCTATAAAATTGTTTCACTTTGAGATAGAACTCAAGCAAACCCCAAAATTAAAATGAAAATTATGTCTGCACAGCAGATCTGTACAAGGGTTCAGAAATTTTAAAGTACCCTACTAAAAAATAAAATTAACTCCAAGGTAGAAGGATGACACAAGGTCTATGAATCACTTAAGTTCTCAAAATAGAGCCTAAGACTTAAGTGGGAAGTGAGTTTACTTCTGGCTGCCAGCCTGGGGCCTCCCCCAGACTCTTACTGTAAAGGCTTGCACAGCACACCCCATGTGCTGCAGGGTGGGCCCTCCACGCTGAGGTGAGCTCAGCCAAGTTTTGCTCAGTTCCAGATAGGATTCAGCAGGCAGCACACAGCTTTCTACTGAAATTGGGTGAGGTACATTTGAGACCTCCTTCTGGCCTGCCAGAAGATCCCAAAGTATCAGAAAGTCTCATCTAAATATGTGGTTTATAATTAAATTTAAATCCACAGCTGATAAAAGTCTTAATATTTATTTAGTATGGTCTCTTTATTGTCACATGCCATAAAAAAAAAAAAAAAAAAAAAAAAAAAAAAAAAAAAAAACACCACAAATCTCAACAGGCTAATGGTAGGACCCTAGATTTAAGGCAGCTTTAAAGCTATAGCACTTGGTCAACAGCATGTTGTTTCCTTTAAATGCTATCATAAAAAAGAAAAGCAAATTAAGCTATAAAACAATCATTCTCCAGTTTGTTACAGCCAGTACTCAGGGAAGGAAAACCTTTTATTTATGGGACTGAAGCAATAATCTGCAGATCTGACAATGTCCATAATAGAGAGGATCAGATGGAGTCAACTACTTATGCCCCTACCAGTCAGGAGGAAGGTAATTTCAGTCCATAAATGAGCTACGTTAGTACCATGACAGGCCCAAGTTTAAAAGCCCTGGAACGGATAACAAGACTGGAAGGGATAACAATCAGATTTTCTAACAGTCATAATAACATTAAAAATAGGTGAGGATGAATGTTACATTAATGAAGAGCCTTACAATTCTAAGAGGTCTTTTTTTTTTTCCCCGTGAGCGAACATAATGATGGTGTCATGGACCCTTCTACTTACGGATGTCCACACTAAAATGCAGATAAACATTGCAAGGACAGCTGAATGGGCTCAGAAATAAGCCAGGACACTTAGACACTAACCTTGTTCTTACCACAAAAGAGGAGGATCTTTAAGGGATGCCTACGAAATCACAAATGCTTTGGAGGAGGAGGAGAAAAGGAACCAATCTCACATGGCAGAGCTAGGAGGCAGCCATGCATTTTTTCGCTCAGAAGAACTGAATTGTGGAGGTTATTGTGACACTACATTTACAAGGCCATTTCATGCAAATTCATGGAGAAACAATTCATAGCTGCTATGATGCAACATCCAGCTTGAGATGTTTGTAATCTGTGAAGCAATAGGGACATACCAGGATTTTCACCGGCTTTTTTGCTCTGAATTTATCCAGTTGATAATAAATTTTCTGTAAGTGTTCACTGCTGGTGGCTGCATGCTCAGCCTTTGGTCAGATTTGATAGAGCACTTGGCCTCTGGTATGCTACAGGATCACTATTTATTGCTGAGGCTCTGCTTCACCTTCTGTCCTTTCCTTGTCCTGTTGACTCAGCCAGGAAGTTTTCAAAATCAAAAACTGTCTCCTACCATGGACTGTCAGTACCTGACAGACTGGAATATCAACCTCATTTAAGATTTACGAATATTGCCAACAAAACTCAAAGATAACAATTAGGAATTCTTCCTTTGTTATTATCCCATTATGCTTGCACAGGGAACAGGCACTAACTACCAGGCAACTTGTCTAAAAAACAGTGTTTAATTGCTTATTGTACTTTAAACTTTCCCTTCTGCCTCACTGCTGAAAATTATGCCTAATCCTCTTGAGACAACACTTTATCTACCTATGTTTAAAATGGGCATTAATGAGAAGTTCCTCAGCCATGAGCTTCCCTAGGATCCCAACTTCCCATGTAACTGACTATCAAATCAGGTAATTTCTCAAACGTCTCCAAAAATCCTCTCCATCAGTAACAACGAATACATGTTTGATATACTGAGAATGCAGCTAGATGTAGAAATGTTCATAGGACTGCTTTCCGGGTACAAACGGAATTCTGTGGGTTTGGATATTTTCCTGGATGAAAATTTTTTTTTCTTTCTTTTTGATCACTAAAAAATATAAGCTGAGATATGAACGAAATGCTAAACTTCTAAAATTCCAGTAAGAAAGGCCAATATTGTTCAACTTCTGTATTTATTCTTGGTCATGGAAGGTCTTCAGAAATTCCTGCTATGAAACTTTTTGGTGCCACAGAACAACTTGTATTCTCACCTTCTGAACGTGTCCAGGGGTTGGCATAAGAGAGAAAGTTAAGCAAAACATTTCAACCTCGGCCAGTTTTTTCTTGCTTTGCTGAGTTTTGATCACAGAATTATTGTTGTTTGTAGTAGCTTTTGTGTACTTTAATAGTCTAAGGGCTCGAGTCACTAAAAGTAGATCAAATATACACAAAACTAGAATTCAACAGACCAAAAAAGTTCATTGAAAATGGTAATATTTCTCCATAATTCACTTTGACGTTCTTTTGCAAAACCCTACCACTGAGGTAGCCATAAAGAGACGTTCATATAAAGTGCAGCATAATGGACTTTCAGAAGTCAAGTCATTTAACAGAAAGAAACCCCAGATAAATACTTTACATTATACATTTATGACTTAGTTTGCTAATTAAAACAGATAATAAATATGTTCACAGGAAAGACATCCCGTACGATTTCTTGTCTCAACTCAGTGACTTCTATTATTTCAGTGCTCTAAAGCAAAATCATATTTATCACAACTACTTATCCAGACAATTCCTTGAAATGGTCCTTTAATTTAATTATCCTCTAACTCGGGGTCTTCTGTAACTAACAACAAGAAGCAAGCTATAAGGCTTTGACAAGGAAATATTTTACAACTGGATGCCTCAAAAAGATGCCTGCCGTGCAAGCATTTCAAAGCTGTTATTCCCCACAGTCTTTGGGTGCTTTTTTCAGTACTTCTTAATCACTGATTTCACTGGCAGTTGCTTTCCTCTATTTGATGCTGCATTTTCTGCTTATCCTGACCCACAAATTTTCCATATACATCATGTAGATTTACAGACCTTCTGTACTGTGTAGGGCACAGAATGTTACACAAACAACATTTTAGTCTGATTAATGGGTTTGTGCACCATGATAAAGCATCTTGGTTTGTTCATGCTTCTATTACCATAGCCAACCCCTTCATGTAAGTTAATCTTGCCCATCATATCACATTTCTCTCAGGGTGACTATTTTCTTCATTCATCCTATTTTCCCTGCTTCACTTCTTGCTTGCCTTTCTTTCAAAATGCACTGAGAGGTCTGTGCTGCAGGTGATCTTGTCTGCTGTGTTCTCATCACTGCCAGGGGATGCAGATATAACCTACTCAAATCATGAGGAGAAGCCACATCTCAGGTCAAGATTCTGGACAGAGATGTAAAGCAGCAGACATTAATCAATAGGAAGCTCACAGGGCTTCTTGACTGCATCCTGACACGGGGCAGCGGGAAGAAGGTGGGATGGAGATCATGGTGGGAGACCTCAGGCCACCTGGAGTAAGCATAGTTGCACAAAAAAGGAAGTCAAAGCACTGCGAAAGCAGGGCCAAATAAACCACTGCCAAAATGCTACAGGCTGGTCATATGGCACATAAAACCTGGCACAGAGGAGTACCAGGTGCCACAGCATCCAGTAACAAAGTCATAAGAAATTAGTCTGGAAGTATCTACAGACATCAGTTCCATAACTTTATCCCCAACCCAACACTCCAAAACAGAACTTTTATCTCATTCTTTCACTGCTTCCCTAAAGTAAAGACACTTATATTAGTTTTCAGTCTGAATTGTAGCACAAAGGTAAATCCTTCTCAGCCACAGGAGATACTCTAGATTTGTACAAGCACAGACAAGAGGAAAGTTTTACCTTTCTTATTGAATTTTAATATAGCAAGAGATTTTATCAGCTTTGAACTCCTAATTAGAACCTGAAGCCCATATGTTTATTTATTTGAAAGTCTCCTGGGATGCTGCTGGCTCAAATAGCACAGATCCCCACACATGCATCCATGGCCTCATGAAGATTTTACCCTTTGCTTGCAAGAGACCAAGACCAACCAGAGTGTAAATTAACTCTGTCAGTGCTGTTCCAGTATCCTGCATGCTGGGTCACTGTTTTACACCTAGAATCAATGGCACGAAAGGCTGCCATCAGGGACAGAGCTGGTGGGTCCCACAGGCTCTGCTGTGAAAATCCAACACTAGCCAATGGAATCCTGTCAGTTCACTGCTTTGGTTTACAGCAAGAGCATTTGAGAGAAAACCAAAAGGAGCCACGTTGCTTTGTACTCTGCAGTAAAACACACCGATGGCAGGGGGTGAGGGCTGATACCCTAGTGGAAACAGGACAAAGTTGTACTGAACAGAAAAGGTACTGTCAGGCTCATAAGAGCAGAGGCAGAATCACAAAGGATATTTTTGCTCAATTTATAATAAAGAATGGCTGCTTTGATTGCTCACTGCTTTTTACAGGTTACCTTAACTTTCCACAGGGTGCTAGGGAATAGAGTTATGTGCAAAGCAGGTGAGTGTAATACTTAAGTCAGAGAGAGCACTGTAACCTGTTGAGGTTAGTATGTCTTCTGCTGGACCAACCTTCTGGTGAGTGTTTTCAGTTACAGTGTCATTGTGTCAAGTACAATAGCATCTTGCTGTTAGATTGTGCTACTGCTCAGTGCAAGATCCTTTGTGGACCACAAGCCATATTCCCTTGCTCTTCCTACAGGAACTCCCACTAGCTGCTAGAAAGGGAAGTGAAACCTGTGGTGAGATGAGAGACATCCTTCAGGGAAAAAGTATTTTGTCCATCTACATCCTCCTAGTAAATATCCCTGACAGGACAGAAAAAAAAACAAGGCCCACCATCAGATTAACAGAAGATTTTGATGAATACATGCCATGCTGTTGCTAGCTCCAAAAGGAGCAGAAATCATCTGTATATCTCAGGCTACCAAGGACAGTCGTGTCTCCAGCTTCTTCTGGATGGCATCAAAGACATTGCAGGAGTCATGACAACAATCAGTGCTGAATTGCCACCTTCTCCTCTTTTGCCATGGGCACAAAGGAGAGAGAAGCAGGTTGCTAACAAGACAGCTTACATCCAGCAAACACCTTAAGGAGCCAGGAACCAAGTGCCACTGTGCTGTTAGACTCAATCACCTCTGTCCTGCCCAAGTAACAGAGATGTTAAAGTTTATCTGACTTACATGAAACACTGGAGCTTATCTCTTCTCCTCTGGTGAGAAGTTGCCCAAGAAGAGGCAGAGAGATGTCCTGGATTTAGGAAATTTAGCAGTTGACAGGAGGAAGGGAAAAGCAGGAAGGAAAACACAAGCTCTCAACGAAGGGTTCAAACACAAGCTCCCAACCCCTGGTCCAAACTTTGGCACACAACAATGAGGCACAGCAGCAACAGAGCTAAGGAAGCTCAAAGCAGGGATAGCTGGCTGGGTGACTCCACCTCCCAGAGAGTCCTGCAGTGCAAAGCAAAGAAGTGCAGCTCCCAGCCAGTGCCTGCTGCTGCATCCATGCATTACCTGCTAGCTCTCCTAGCACTGCACCTTCCACTTAAAGGGTGGTGTCTTCACCAAGGTAGCATCAAATCCAGCCCTACATCAGTACATCTACAATCACTTTGACCACAACAGAAAAACCTCCACATGCCTCACATCTCAGGGTTTGCATTCCCCGAGAGCTACCACTGCCCCAGCATGCACTGGGTAAGGCTGTGGTGTGTGTATTGTTTTCCTCATGTCCAACTGCACCGAAGATTTTTCAGCCACTTTTTCCCTACCAGCCTGGTGAGGTCTAGTGATGACTTACTGCAGAAGCTCCCCCATCTCCACTGCCAGTTCTTCTTCACCAGCTCTCTTGTAGCTCAGTAGCATTAACAAGCAGATCTGAGCCAGTTGCACTAAGGACATTTCTAAGTCTTGCTTAACACACTAAGGTTAATCAGCACTTTTGCAGATATATGTCAAGAAAAGCCTCTTGACAGCACATACTAGCAAACACACCAGACTTCCATAGCTATCAACCAGTACAACAAAGAAGTCACAAGCTGTTGTCTCTTGCCCTTACTAAGTGATAGTACCTTCTGATTTAGAGCATGGTAGCAACCAGGATATATTCAGTACCATGACCTGCTTAACCCGCTTGCCAATGAGGTTACAAATTTGAGCTCAAGTCAGATAAGGAACAGTCCTTGCTCACTGTTGTTGAATAGATCAATGGCAACCAATTTTGCACAGAAGACAACTCAAGGACAAACTGAAAGACACGAATATTTCAAATTTGGATGAAGGCTTCCACAAATATTCCGTATATTCTTCTGTATTTTGTATTTTCCACATACCTGAATACATGTTCAGAAACCTGAACCATAACAATATTTCCTGGGAGAGGACCCTGATAAATTTCATAGCTAGATCTAAAAATTCAATTCTTGACCAACACAAAAGCTACTATGAACAACATTAATTCATACAGAGATTGAAACTCTGTAACTCACTATAACTCCTTGCTCCAAGGAGCTCTGTATCTACAGTCAAGAAAATTAATCCCCAGTAGTTCTATAATATGAGTGATCGTTGCTCTCTTATGCTTTAAACACGTTTCCTCCTAAAATTGTCTATGCATTAGTGTCTAACAGAGCTAACCAGAATCAGGTGTTGGGCAAGGTTTTATTATGCTTCTAACAAAATTCCATAAAGTCACCTCTTTGTCACTCCATAAAAGTTAATAACAAATAGAGCCATAAGAAGTGTCCATATGTTCCTAAGGTAGCTATTGTTATTCATTCCTGGCAAGGAATATATTTTTCTCCCTCAAAAAATTAGCTAAAAAAAAATAACCTTTTACAGTTAAGGAAGATCTTTTTCACTGTGTAGAAATGGCTAATCTTTCATCATTATTCTGCAGCAGGAACAAAGGGAAATTGCAGAAAAGAAGCCTTGTACCAAGACCATCTCTTTATTACATTTTCCGATGAATACCTACTGAGTTGACTGGAAGGGTCTCCACCAGTATCCTTGCCTACTTGTACCACCTCATTTCTTCAGCATGGCATTGCGATGGGTGGCCAGAGGAAACCTCTTTATGTTTGGCAGAACTTTGCACACTGGTAGGTAGTTATCCAGCAATATCATCAGGAGTAGGGCTGTAGTGCAGCTCACGTACAGCAACACTTACAGACCGCTCTGAGGCTCAGGCAGGTGCAGTGCACACTTCCCTACTAGGAGGCAGCAGTCATGGAGAGCACACTATATTAGTTCTCCAAAATTACCAGCTCTCTAGTCATTTCAGGATATAGGTGCTGCTCTATAAAGCTCCCAAACAGTTGCATGTGAGCCCTCCTCTGTACCACAGATAGCCATCAGACTTGACAGTCTGGAAGTTGCCTGTGGGGGTCTTCAGTAGATATTAATCTGAAAATGTAATAAAGAGAAGGCCTTGGTGCAAGGCTTCTTTTCTGCAGCTTCCCTTTGCTTCTCTTGTGGAACCAGGGTGAAAGATTAGCCATTTCTATACAGTGTAAAATATCTTCCTTTAGCTAAAAGATCCTCTAGTTTATGGTTATTGTCTGAGGGAGAAAAATGCTCAGTTTGGAGCTTTCTCTTACAAAACTTTCATCTGTTGAGCATGTTCATCAGGTCACAAAGCACATTAAGAAGCCCTTTTTGCCTGAGAGGATGAGCCTCTCAACAATGCTGGGTGACCAGCCACTTTGCATGCTGCTGCGATGTATACTTTTCTCCATAATCTGCATGCATTCTGCAAACCCAAATATAAACACAGGAAATATAACACAAGCATAAGGAATAACATCATGTTCATTTTCATTTTTCTTTTCATAAGGAAGATTACTTCATCACAATGTATTAATTTGCTAATACATTCTCCCTTAGGGCATGTACGTTTCCTTGACTAAATTAGTTACTGAAATTGATTATAGTTTAAGACCCATTCCCAACATGTGCAAAGCCTTGATTTATTATTAAACGGTTTGACTTCTGTACATTTGTAAAACAGACACATTGTGGATTTAACAGATATTTTGTTAGTTCACTAGCAGTGAAACTGTAGATATCACACACAGTTTGCATAATTTTGGTCGATGTAGCACTTGCTGTTTCTATAAAACTAACCGGTGCAGCAATTCCCCACTTGAGTATAAACACATTTGAGGAACCCTTCCTATTAAGCTGTGGAGACAAAAGATGTTTCCTCTTTTTCCAGTGAAAAGGAGAGAGGTAGGATGAGTGGAGCTCTGCATAGTGGAAAGGAAAAAGTGTCATTAATTCTTTCCCCAAATAAAGGGATTTCTTTCTTTCTTTTCTTTGTCTTTATTTGTGCCTCTGAGTTAGCCATTTACTCTCCCTTGAATTTTATTTCTGACTTTGTGCAATGGGAAATCTAAAGCTGAATCATAAATCTAAAACTCCTCCCTCCTTACCTCAGAGGGTTGAGGGGAAGATGACCTCAATAATGTGTATTCAGAACAGTACTCTCAGTACTAAGCTGTGAATGAGTGAGTTCAGGTAACAAGAACAGAAAAATTGCTTTAATGCAATCTGGTCCAGGTGCATGCCAGCTTGATCCAGCTGACCTAGCAAAACATATTCTTTGGAATAGTAAGAAGAGCCAGAGGAGCCCTTAGCTTTTGAAGAAATAAAGAGAAAAAAAAAATGTTAAACACTTACCAAATTGCAACCTTCTGTAGTTATTTAATATCCTAAGTGTAGTGAGGGGCTTTGCAGTGTGTCATAGATACAATAGTGATGGAGTTAAAAAATGCTGATGCTCCATTATAATAGTCACATTTGTATCAACAGACAATTATGCATAAAGAAATGGTCACTTTCCATAACGGAGCACCACTGGGTCAGAGACCTCCTGAGAACATCCACCATTCCTGTCTAATCTCAGTTTACACCATACACACATGCACACACAGAGAGCTGCTATCCAGCAAGTGGCCTGCTTGCAGGAGTGACTGGGAGCTAACACACAAGCTGGCACTCATTCTCAGAGCAACAAAAACATCAGCAGATTAACTGAGATCTGTCAGGAATTTAGCACGCTTGTGGATCTCAACAGGAACAGGGGAAAAATTTTTGAGGTGTGCAGCCCTCTTTTACAGAGTTTCGAAACACTCT
>NW_008598175.1:90108-110730 GCF_000691845.1 Merops nubicus
ACACATTCCATGCGCCTCTTTCCAAATTAAGAAACATGGAGGTGTCCTACTGTGGCTAATTTAATACCTGTAAACTCCATGGCTTGCGGTATAGTGCTGTACAATGGACAAAATCCCTACTCCAAATCAAGATTCTGTAGTGCATTTAGACACAAGCTTAAAAAACATACACTCATTACTTATTCCCCTGGCATTCTGACTGCATGTTCATCTATGACTCCTAAGGCACTAAATCTAACCATAAAAGCCAAGAACTAGGTCTTGCTCATTTTGTGTTCAAAATAATTTGGTTATTATTATTTTGTTCAAAATAATAGCTGATCTCTGAAAAAGGGGTGGGGGAAGACAATTCTGAACTAGACTCTTACAAGGAAAATTAGAAAACTGGTACTTTCAGGTAAACTATAACTATAGTCTGTTTAGTTAGTTGAGCTGCCGAATTAACAAAGCCAGGGCTCCTACAGACCCATTCTCATGCAAACTCTACTTGAATTTTTTCCCACATTTGTGGCACTTGTAATGTTTCTCCCTGCTTCTTCCTCTGGTCTGTTCGCTCCCTGGAGTCTAATTAGGGTTGTGCTCAGAGTGAGCATTTCCATCTACTCACTGCTTTGCAACATGCAGGAACTTAAACACCCCAACACCTCTGTGAAACCTGATCAATAGATTACTATGGAGGAAAGGCCAAACAGATGCTTAAATTTGTACCCAGAGCATGACCATACTACCTTCCTCTCCTTTGAAAAGCAAGCTAAAAAAATGGAGCTGCTCTGTTTATTTTGGGCATTTTGAGTGTCTGTGCCTAGCTGGGAGTAGATGAGGCTGGCATTCAAATGTGGCATTTTGAAAAATGCAAGGAAAAATTCAAAGGCTCTCTATTGTTTCTGAGTAAGAAAGGAGGATATTGGGTGAAAGGGGTGGCATGCCTGTTCAGCTGGGTAAGTGAAACAATTAACTTCTAGTCTTCGGCTATCTTTTTAATTGCTCATTAGACAGCTCATCTGTGTATGCTTGCTATGGAATAAACCCATCTAAAGTATGTCACAAGCAGATGTGCGTGCAGCGCAGCAGCAGCTCCTCACACAGCTCCGAGACATGATCTCAGGAGTGGAGCAGGGGAGGGAGAAGAGAATATTGATCAACCAGGGAGGCCGATATGCTGATATAGATCCTTTTGTGTTTTCCATAGCAGTAGATTATTTGGTTAGATTACAAAAACCCAATAAGCATAAACAGTATAACTCCTTTGCATGCCCCACAGCAACTCAGAAACGGCTCCTGCTTTCCCGCACTGAGAAGGCCAAGTGTGCTCACAAGCAAAGGCATGTGAATTTCATAGCTGCACAGACAACCACCTGGCCCACCCATTCTCCTGAAGCTACCAATCTCCTCCAGAGAACACCTGAAAAAATAATGTCATGCCAGAATACATTCACAATAAGCAGCTGCTAGGTGAGTGTTGTGGTTTGAGGCTTGGAATGGGGGCGTGACCTTCCAGCAACTGGGAGGACCCCGGGTAGGGGTGAACCATTGTATTCCCTCCCCTTCCCACACACACTCTGATAAGAGGCAGGTAATGGTTTCTAATTTCACTCCTGCCTTGGAGCTCAGAGAGGGAGGTTGTCCTTTCACTCCGTGGGACCCTGGAACCATTTCTGAGGGTTTTGTATATTTTATTTTTTTGTATTTTTCCCCTAATCTCTGTATATATTATTTTCCTTACCTCCCTTTTTCATTTTCTGTTCCTTGTTAAACAATATACTGCCTTTTTTTTTTCCAAAGTCTCTCTCTCTCTCTCTCTCGGGGGGGGAGAGGCGAGTACATAGTTCTGTTCCGTGTGGGTCCTGCCCTGAACCCCTCTTTACACGGAACCAGGACAGTGAGCTTGTCTCTGCCACTCTCCTGCCAGCTCCTTGCCCTAAGTGTGAGCACACGTGTTACCTCACCTGCCTTCCACTCCAGCAGCTATTGTATAAATTCTTCATTGTGCACTAGCCTATTGGTTTATTTATTAAAAGTCAAGGATACATTTACAACATCCGTCTCTTTGAAGCATTCTTTTAAGAGAGCTTCCATACCAATTAAGTTAAATACAATAATGACACCCTATTGATGGAACTGAAACTAATGATGATGCCATACATTTAGCTGCAAGCACCTATTCAGTTAAATAACTGGGTCTATTCTTTGAACAGGACTATGTCCCATAGCCTGGGAGAGCGATGGAACTGAAGCTAATGATGATGCCATACATTTAGCCGCAAGCACCTGTTCAGTTAAATAACTAGGTCTATTCTTTGACCAGGACTATGTCCCATAGCCTGGGAGAGTGCAGGAAAGGGAAAAAAAAAATGTTACAATGAAGTTGCTTTGCAGAACAATAAATAGGTTTGCAATGAACTGCTCTGGCTTAGATGAACACATGTCCAATCAATTACGTTGTCCTGGTGTACAGAGATACTAGTAGGAATACAGCGATTTTTAAAACTGGAATAATGAAAACTTGATGCCTTTTTAATCAAATGGGTACATGCTTGCTCTGTCCAGAGTATTTTTATTTGCAATACCATAGGTATT
The DNA here is from genome assembly GCF_000691845.1 of Merops nubicus. Classification (NCBI taxonomy): domain Eukaryota; kingdom Metazoa; phylum Chordata; class Aves; order Coraciiformes; family Meropidae; genus Merops; species Merops nubicus. The sequence goes on from NW_008598175.1 coordinate 92,686, forward strand.
TGGAAAAAGGTATTTCTTCCAAGAATGTTTGAAAATCAATAATACTCTCCAACCTTTCCTGATCAGGTATCAGACCTTTTTTCAGACTGTATATGTGCACTTAGGACTGAGTGCAAAACAATCTGAGTGAAATCACAATTTTTCATTGATTTACACTGCAAGACTTCCCTGCCTCTTTCTCCAAACACACTTGCACCAAGACAGTACTGTTATGCTATTGTATACCAAGATTTACCTTTCTGAATGCAGGTGAAGATGCTTTCAGAAAGAGGAGATGTGTTTTTCTGTTTTGGTTTAAGTTTTTTTTTCTTTGAAATTACAATGTATCTATAGTAATATTTATCTGAATAAATAATATGTTAATTTTTTTTCACCTGCAACATTTAGGTGTCTCCCATAATAGTTTTCTTTCTTTCCCTTGCTTCCATGATTAAAGAAACACTAAAAATGTTGGCAAAAAAAAATTTTCTTTAGTGTGGAAGCTCACAGTTACACCTCACATACAGTACTATCCTCGGAAGGCTGCTTCACTGCCCAGGATCCAGCAGCTAGGCACTGTGGTAGCTACACCACAGGACACTTCCTTTCCTCCTTCTCAGGAAGTCCATTTGTGATTGAAGACTGTGTTGTTCTCTGCAAGCTATTGCTGAGTAACTGCCTTGAGATTAACTTTCTCAAGGAACCACTTGCCTGAGCAAATGCTGCACTTTCTCACCTATTCTTATGGCTGGTGCAGCCCCAGGGTAAACAAGGGCACCCCTCATCTTCCTGACAATGTTGGGGACAACACTCTCAACCAAGCCCAGCCTCAGCAGATCCCACCAGGGAGAGCAGCTCATACCATCAGCTGGGCAGCTCAGGTCCTCCCTGTGTACTGTGGCTACACCAGCTGGTTCAATACAAACTGTGTCAACAAGATAACCCTCTCGAGTGGCACAACAGAGTCTAGAGGATGGATCAGCTATGTGCATTGGCAGACGCAGGCTCGGATGTATTATTCTTTCTGCTCCTCTCCAAATGGTTAAAAGCAAGTTTTTGAGGATAGCCTGCTCTTCCAAACACACGCTTGATTTTGCGAGACTGCTCAGTTTGATCTTGCAAGAAATTTACAGACCAACTCATGACTGCCCACATACATATGCAATTAATTACTGTCTTTAAGATAAACTATTCTTTATCATTCAGTTCTGCAGCCTTTCATGCGCATCCTTTGCATGGCATCCATGAACCATTAAAATCAAAACAACTACGTGTAAATTTAAAGCACGTGTATTTGTAAGATTTGGGCCTGTTTCTGCTGCCATTTCATGTCTATTGAGCCCCTATGACTTGGCATATTTAGAAAACATCTTCTGTAGTTAAACAGAGTCCATACTCCTATTTTTCCCCTCGTTCTTTTTTATGTTCTTGCTCAAAGACATGACAGCATCAAGTGTAAATGGAAGCAATATGCTGTATATACGCAGAACCTAATAGATTCCGTCTCAGACTGATATATATGTGAAAGTGAATCAATACGTCTTTAAACCCATAAGATCTGCAGATGTCATTTATAGCCTTGTAAATTACAAACTTTTACTGTCTTATTTTTACAGCTGATGATTGTAAAATATAAAATTGTGCATTATCACTGTGTAATAGCACAAGCTTTAGAAACACAGTGCTACAGCAGGGAGTATATATTGAAAACCAGAGTATTCAAGGGAGCCTTATAATGTAATTTTAAGCTCTACAGCTGACTGTATAATAAAACTGTAAAGCCAGATATGAAACAATGTTTGCTAATAAGAGGAAAGTGAAAAATATTGAATTCCTTAAACTTCAGAAACCAAGAGAAAAAAACAGACACAGATGACATTTAGTTAAGGAAGAAGACTGGTTTGAGTCACGCTAGGGCATCTGGTCACTCCACATTAAACTGAATACTACTGTGGATAGTAAAGTCTATAAGGATGACATAAAAATAACTTAAAGGCAGCACTGCAAGCTGACAGGATCAAGGAAATCTTGAGTTAAGCTGCTCCCCTCTTTAAATCAACCCCTGTGGCTGAAGTGCATTGCAGACACCCTTGGTGACACTGCTTGATAGCCAGACACAAATGGCCAGAAAAGGTTTCCAAAACATGTAATTTCACAGAGACCAAATGGGAATCCTCCACCTTCTTGAGCAGCCCGAGCCCAACACACTTCCCAGCACTTCCTTCTGCTCTTTCCAACATGGCAAGTATGGCACACATTGGCTTTCTGCCCCTGGGCTCTCTGGTGCCCAGTGTATGATCCCACAGCTCCTGTTCAATCACAGCCCAGCGGCCTCCTGAGCATCCCCAACACCGCCCCTGGTTGCACACACCAGCCAGGAGTAATTCACACATGTGATGGGAGAAAACAATGCTTATGATTTTAAAAGTTACCATCTTCAGGGTGCTCCCTAGTGCTAAATACTTCACTACAGAGCTTTGAGGCTTTTTTTACTACCACTGTCTTCTGGCTGCAAGCCCCCAGAGAAGGGAGGGAGGCTCACAGGATGCATAAAGAGCACAAAGCAGCCACAAACCCATAAAAAATCCCCTGGCTTTTAGCTGACTTTTAGCATATGAATCCAGTGTCCCATTCTGAAGATTTTTGATGCCAGAGGTTGATGTCTACTGAACTCACGACAGATCAAAATCCCAAAGATACTCTGTGTTCCTCAGAATATTGTGGAAATGAGAGAGACAGGACTTGTGCCCCCTGAAGGGCAGGCTGAGGTGGGGAATCCATGAGGAGAATAGTGCACATGCCCCAACTCTGAAAACAGCTTCACCCAGTTTGTTGTTAGGCATCAGCAAACCCACTGTGCAGCCTCAGTTCTGCTCCCAAATGGGTCTCTCTCCATCTGACCATCTCTCCACACAGTGTTTTCCCAAGCAGACACTCTGATGTCTGAAAGGGGTGACCTCATACTGCTGCTTTAGAATAAAATTCAATTAAAAAGCTTCTCAGCCATGAGAGGCAAGCCCATAGGGAGCCAGGCTTCATTAGTCCCCATGCTCACAGCCCAATTGCTGCTCTGCATAGTGCAAAACCAGAACTGCTTTTATCAAGCTTCTTGCAGTTTCTTCTCAGTACTATCAAGTTTAGCCACTCTGCCATACAAAGGAGATCCCTGCAACGCTGCGTTGTAAGCAATAGCTTATTTATAACAAAATACCAGGGAGAGACAATAGCAATTGTTTAGTCTTGGCAATTTTGGGTGCATACGGTAATTCTTATTCTACATTAAAAACACCACAACCTAGGGTCAGACCCCCACTTCTCCAGCTCATCAAAAGAGAACCCTCCTGAAATGTGATAATCTTTTCCTAGATCTACTGAAAAACAGAATGCAAATTATGCTGAGAGACAGAGGGGTCCCACAGCTTTGCAGTTTGTGCATGTTGCAGGACATAGTGCCATCTTATTCAGAGAAAAAAATGGGAATGAAAGCCCAATGAAGACATTTGAGAGGTGTCAGTCCCACCAAGCCCCCCCCTTGAATAGATTCCTATTTATGCCTGGATTCACATGCAAGATCAAAATATCATTTTATTGCTGAGCTAGGAAAGAAAGACCTTCTGAAAAAAAACAAACACCTTGATTGAAGAATTACAGCTCTTACTAACCTCACCTGCACAGAAGAATTAGAAGGAAAAAAAATAAAACACACCAAAAAAAAAAGCAAGCAATTATGTATGGCATTTGCTTACTTTCTAACACCTATGGGAATCTTTTTTGTTAATTTGCCTTCTGTTTTTAGAGTATGGCTTGGTCATACTTTCTCTGTGACAACACTCAGAGCCTTACATTTGCACTTGTCTCCAGCATCTACAGCAGTATGTGAAAAATTGGGTACTATGTGACCTGCTATAAAAACATTACCTCACACACATTTATGTGCTGTTCGCAACAGCTCCTTCTTCCACATCTCTCTCCATCACTAATCTGTTCTGGTCCTCAGAACCTTTTTTTTTTTTAAATATGCCATGCAGGTGAATAAAAAAAATAGCAGAATTTGAATGAAGAGACAGAGGCAACAGCATGAAGTGTTCTGAAGAGATAGGACATCAAAAAAGGTTTCATTCACACATCCTTCAAAGGTCTATCATATATATAATAGGCTCATCATACGCTGGAATTATTTTGCATGGGAGCTCAGCATGTGTGTTTGTATCAGCCAGCTTCCAAAAGAGCATGCCTTCAGGAGGGACAGCCACCACAGCAGCCTGGGAGTGGCACCATGAGAGCTGGGCACCCAGAGCCAGCTGCTGCTGCTGGGAGCAGAAAGTCCAGCCTCGCCTGCAGCTGATTTTCAGACCCTCACAGGGGAGGCTTTGAAAACAAACACATTTGAGATAAAACGTAAACACAAATATACACACACATATACACATCTAAGGACTTCTGAATCTGACAAACCCTAGGATCGTGGGATGGTTGTGGTAGAAATTTGCATCCCAGTGCCCCGAGCCACGGGCTACCATTACCCTGACCAGGGTATTTTTCTTTCTTTCATGGGATTCCTCTCTAGTCAGGGGGCCGGGACCAGCAAAAGGGAGATGGCTCCATTGGGAATAGAGGAATTATCCTGTACAGGGAGAGGAGTTTTCCCCTCTCTTGTTAGCAGTGTTGCTTCAGCTCAGTTTGAAAGTAAGCCCAATACAGCTGTCTCATGGCATTTGTTCTGAGGTGTACTTTAAATTAGAAGGAAAAAAAAAATCAAAACAAAACAAAACATGGGAATGATTTAAAATACTTGTTACCTTTCCTTGAAAGCATCTGTCTTACTTTCTAGCCAGTCCGTTACTCTTGGGACCCCATCCTTTGGAATAGCCATGCCTCACGAGATTCCACATCCCATGCAGCTATAAATTCATTTAATGCACAGACCCTAAGCACTGGCCGGAAGCCAACCTTCCGAACACCACAAATGAAATACTGGATTACTGAAGTCAGCAGAAAACCTTCACTGAGTCAGTGGGTTGCCGTCCTGGGACCTCAGCAGTGCTAAGCCAAGACCTCCTGTCCTGAGCACACCCCTGAGCATCTCCATAGGTCTGATCATCAGTGCTAACCACTGAATTTTTCCTTTTTGTTGACTTGAACCTTCAGCTAAAAGTGGCGAGTACTGGTGACACGTTTCAATTTAAAAAAGCCCTCTCCTTAATAATTTAGTGATAGAGAAAAGGCTTGAAAACCTGAGATAACCATGTCCTAAAAGTTCAGAAACCAGAAATAAAAGAACAAATACATGACAACTTTTAAGCAAGTCTCAGTGGTTTTAGGGAGGTCTGGCTCATGATGTTTTAGTACCTCAGTTTAATATTGCCCAAAACCACAATGCTGATGTCAACATTTCTCAAATATTCATGAGAGAAATAAAAGCAAGAAACAATAAATATGCGTTAGCTTTAAAAATAGGAAAAGCTACAGGAATACTGGAGTTTAAACAAGCATTGCAGACATCAAAATCTATGCTGAGATCGCTCAAACAGATTAGTATAAGGAAAAAACAGAATTAACACCACTTAGCCTTAACTTTTCTTCCATGTAACACCTCTACAGCATTTAAATATCAAGAAAAAACTTACTTGCAACTGCGCTGCAAGACACAAATGGTCTTAAACCCTGGAAGCAACCCCCCTACCCTTTTTTTCCTCTATATATCTGGGCTTTTTATCTTAGCCTGGAACCTCAGATTTGAACTGGCTGCTTTAATCTCTCCTCTTCTGCCTGCCATCTCTTCTGCAGACCCAATCTGCTCTCAACTACTCTCTGCCAGTTTGACTCCTCTGGCTTTGGTGAGCCTGCATCAGAGCACCTACATGGGGAATTTAATTCAGTTGTCAGTCCTCTAGAGCCAACCCACAGTCCCGTAGCTGCGTTGGCTCTGCAGGACTGATGGGAATAAAAAGTAGTTAAGAACTTATTTTTGTGACTGAAGTCAGCAGATATAACTCTGCACAGAGGCAGCAGATGTGTCGAGTAAGAGCATTTTTAAATGGTGACTTCTTAAAGTGGGATTTTACTGTAAGTTATACAGCATGCCAATTTTGTGATCTCTCAGCCCTGAGACCATCCTCGTCATATTAATTGTATACCTCCCAAAGTGCTACCCTTAACATTTTTCTCAGTGCTAGCAGAAGTAATAAGAAAGGGCCAGTACCTTCCAATAAATATAAATTTCCTCTTCTGAGGTAATCTAATCCATACAGATACATTTCAAGGTCTGTCAAAGTTATTCAGACTCATTCCACAGCAGCTGAAACACCCTCTGCCCTGGAGTTTTACCAAGATGCACTATAGAAACAAATCCAAGAACAGGTGAATTTTGTTACCTGGTCCATGGAACTGGTAATATGATACTGTTGGATAATACTGTGATATTTATTAGGCAAATAAACCAACAAATGAAAAACACAAAGAAGATGTCAAATACAAAAATTACATTCCTGTCACTGAAAGAAACATTCAGAATTACTCAACCTGAATAAAGCATAAGATTTAATAAACTGTTCTGGAAGACATGGTTATTACTAATTTTTAGCAGCAATAGGTTTTATTGCTATTCAGCCTTAGAACCAAAAGCACTGGTGAAGCTCTATGGCTAAAATTATTCAGGGGAGAGGTAAATAAAAATCATCACAGCAGTGCTTTCTGGTATTCAAATATCCGAGCTGTGAATAAAATGATGCCAGCACACACTGGTCCTTATGTCTGCCTGTATCAACAGCACAGGTGTCAACAGATGCTACTCCAAAAATACCATTAATTATGCAACCCAGGAAACCCGACCACAGGACGAGTGGCTTAGAAATATGAACAAGCTAATCCCAACTCACAAACAGGCCCCCCTCTGGCGTGCAGAAAATGGTGCTTAATCTTTTCCTAGCAGGTCCTCATCCTTCAGCTTGTAACATCTATCCCCAGGGGTCCGTGAGGCTCAGTAATGTAATGCAAAGCCTTGTATAAAATTTGAACATCTCTGCCCCTAAAATACAAGCTTTTTTTGCATTCAATCCTGTCAGGTTTTGAGAAACACCTCCCTAACCCTAACCTGGATCTCCCTACCAGCTGCAGTTGGACAGCAGGAGTAGTCCTGTCTAGTCCTCCAGACAGGAGGCTGCCCTGGGCCCCTTGCCCCCAGTCCCTGCCTCATCTCTTCGCTCCCTAGGGCAGGGGAAGGCACTGGCCACATCACACAGGGCAGAAATCCTGGAGGAAGCTAGGATGAGGGATGCTTCTCCAGCCAGGTGCAACCCAGGTCCCCATTGCCCTTTGACACAGGGACAGGAGAGCTACCAAAGGGGAAAAAAAAGCCACCAAACCAAACAACCCACACCCAGAGAGTGTTGGAGCACTGCCAGAGGTTAGAGACTTGCACTGGGTGCTAAAAGCACATGTGTGATCCCAAGGACCTGCCCTCCTGGAAGCCAGGTCCTCACAAGATCACGAAGAGGCAGGAAAAAGGCCACATTAATCCCCATGCTTTCACCTCCTCTCTCTCACAGGAGGACGAGGAGCAGCTGGCTCTTATTTGCTCCCATGGCAAACCATCTGATAACTAAAACCTATTTTTCCTCAGGTGGCTTTCAAATCATGTGGTTAGTCTGGGCTAGTCCTACAAACGGAGAAACCACTCCAGCCTATGTAGAGACCTCAAAAAAGTTAAAAAAAAAAATAAAATAAAATAAAAAAGTAAGTCTCACAAACACTAAGATAGAATTGAAAATCTCAGTCATCCCGCATCACCTCCGACCACAGACCTGGATTACGAGGAAATTTTATTTTCTTGTAATAAAGCATTCCTCTTTACAACAGGAGGATCAAGCTGACATTTGAAATACACCATTTGACTGGAATTACACCAAGAGTAAATGCTGCAAAGTGACTGCATCACTGCACACAGCTGACAGTGATTATTAATAGGACTTCTCTTCCTTTGATAGGCATGCATTACAGATGGCTGAATAATGGCAACATTTCTGAACAATTGTTTGGTGGCTGGGAAAAAAAAAAAAAAAAAAAAAACACTGCCAAAATTGTAACACTTAAACACAATGCAATCCAATAGCTCCAAAGCTGAGCTCTTGCAAAAGCATGATCACATTTGTGCCACCTGCTGAGCTCTGTGGGAACACATAGGAGCATTGTTTGCAGGGTCAAGAGAGGATGGGGCAAAGGTGGTTAGACTCACAAATCACCCTCCCAGCACTTAAGCTGTCCAAGTTACTGGAAAATTATTTTCACATGGATCCAATCAAAGCCATCTACTTCTAGAGCAATAAACAGAAGGGGGAAACAACGTCCCAACCTAGTGGACAGCTGTGCAGCCATCCAACCCCACAGTGTAGCATTGGAGCCCACAGTATGTCTGCTGCTAAAAAGAGGAGGGAGAAGCCTCTTTAGATCTTCCAGTAAATCTAAATCAGGGATACATCTGTACTAGCAAAGGGATTCACAGACTGAATCAGAGACGATCTCCAACTCCAGGAACTGAATAAAAATGTCAGAATAAAACAAACGGTAACAGCCACATTTCCATCCCAAAATCAGAAAACTAGATTTTGGCTCGCAGAGGAAAGCAAAGCAATTATCCTTTGTTACAAAGTGGTTTCTTTACAAGAATATCTAAGGAGGGCAGGAGGAAAAAATCATGCTTCATTGGAAGAAATACTAAAAATAAATAACACAATGACAATATAACAACCAAAACTCCCAGACTGTTATCCTCAATCAAATTTGGACATCCCCATGTAGTCAATGGTGGGCTCAAAGAGAAATACCTCATCTGCAAGCGTTTCTCCTGCCAGAGACCATGTATCTCATTTAATTTCAGGCGCTTGTCACTGCTCCTTGCCTGAGCCACACGTTACAGCTGAGACTGTATCTGGCCACGATCTGCACCCATCAGGCCCCCAAGCCTCCCCGGCTTGACCTCGCACCTGCCTCCATGCTATGGACTCACCTGGTGATCTGAACTCTGCCCACCCGAGACTCCAACCTGGGGTGCTCTGGGACTGCTGGTGACACGCTGCCCCTGTCTCGCTGTCCATCACAGGCAGCACTGCTCCCAGACAGGCAGGGGCACCAGCTGTCTCCACCTTCCTCCTTACCACCTCCCTGTGCAAAGCACCTGCCTGGGATTTCCAGCACCTCCAGTTCAGAGCTCCCATGCAAATGCTTGCTGAGGGCCAACACTACCCATCAAGGGGAGTGCAATGGGACTGGCATGGCCCCAGAGCTCCTCGCTGCCAGTTTGACACCATAGCACAGCCATGACTGCCTCCAGTCTGATCCATAGAGGCAAGATACTGGGAACTATTTCACCAGCCCCTGCTATTTTCCCTCTCCACTGATGATTCTCTTTCTGCTTTCTTTGCTCCACTGTTTTCAAGCTACATCATTTTCAGCTAGTCAAGAATTTTTTTTTAAAAAAATACTAAATTAAATAAGCGGTTTCAAAAATAGATTAAGCTGAGTGACTCTAACACTGAAAAGAGTAGTCACTCCAAATATTTCCACTGACGGCCTTTGCAGTATACTTTAGAGAAATGCAAATTTTAAAAGTAGAATAAAATGGTTTTGTAAGATCATTTTTAGAAAATTAATGCCACCAGTTTTTACTAAAAATGTCTCCAAGCATTTCTACTTAATGTTTTAAAGAGAGGAATACGAGTAAACACAGCTGTCTGTCTGTAGGAACAAATAATCAACGAGCCTGAATTATAAATTGTCCAAAACCAGAATACATCCTTCAGCAGGGCTTGTAATTGATGCCAGCTATTCAGAACAGCAAATGGTGAAGTCTTACCACTTCTCTCCCACATGATGTTTTTGAGTTTCAGATCTCTACTGGCCTTATGATCTTAAAGAGCAAGTGCTATCTGGCATTAACTGATAGAGCAACAGTTATGCCAGGGTTTTGCTATTATTCCACTTACATAAGAAAGACAGATGACAAGTATGGCTTGTAATGCAAGTCCCACCAGTTCTTCTAAGCGAAGTCCATGCCACAGCCTGCCTGCTGAGAACAATTAAGTCATGTCACCCTCCACAGAGTGACTCCCAGGTTAGGCTTGCTCCTAGTGACTTCAAGTGGGAAACTCCAGCTGCCCCCAGCATGTGTGAGCAGTTGGGCTGAGGAAAACACTCATCACAAACAAATAACCTCAGCTTCAACTTGGTATCAAGGTTAAAAATTAAAAACCATCCAGTTTCTTTTCATCCTTTTGAGCTCTGACTTGACAAGTTCCCACTACATTCACAGCAGTCACACACATAACTAGTGTGGTTCAACTAATAGAGTAATAATATTAGTACTGAAATGCCAGAAAGGCCAGTGTCAACAGCTTCCGCTACCTCTGACATAATGAGGCAGGTGAGATGTTTGTCCTCATGGCAGGATGTTCCCAGCTGACTCACTCTTTTGCTGACTATGTGGCCCAGTATGAAAGATAAGGGCATTAGCAGCAAACATACAGTCTAGACCCCTCTCCAGAAAATACAGGAAAGATCTGACGTGATTAACAACAGGAGGAATAAACAAATTGGTATATTCATTCATGGTGCATAATGCAATAAAGGAAGGAGCAAACTGAGCCAGAAATCTGGCAATGAAGGACAGAACAAACCAAACCAATAGTCCAACTCCAACCACACAAACATCATCACAGCAAGTGCCAAAGAAAAGCATCATTACATACGTAACCCTCATCCTCGCCTGCTCTCAAGCCTGTCACACAGTTGCTGGAAACTCTATTTGCTGTGGACAGTCAGGGAGCCCTTTCAATAACAGGAAACACTACATAGTACATTCACTGCAAGCAGAGCCATCTTTTATACTATTGCCTTTAAAGACAGGAAACCTGCGCTTAACTCTAAAAGCAGGGCACCTGGTATTAATTTCCTAATTGGTTTTCACCCAAGGTTGGCAAAGCCTTGAGAGAAAACCAAGAGGAAGGTCTCTCCTGCTCAGTTGTGGGCATCATCCATGTGTCAACCCTGATTCTGGGCTTGGGGTCTAGAGCCCAGCACTTCACTCACACCAACATAGTCACCTCATGGCAAGACAAGCAGGAACAGACCATGTCCATCTGCTGGCAGATGAACCCACCATCACCAGTCCCACCATTGTCCCTGGAAGAGGGAGCAGGTGATGCACACACTCAGCATCAGTACCTGTCCTAGAGATAGCAACCAGCATGGACCCTAGGGGAAGGTGTAAAAGTGGTGACAGGGAGAGTTTAGGGAGCATGTTAAGAGGTCAGTACCTAAAACTGAAGCCACTGGAGTTCTCTTCACAGGACAGCACTGCTGTAAAAGCCTTGGTAACAGACTGAGTATAATCAGGAGTCAGCAAAAGCATGAAGTTCTGAAAACCCCAGACCTTCGGGCCAGCCCCTTACAGACCTACAGGAGAAAAGGGGAAAAGCTGTTGCAATTCGGTTGTTGCTAAAAACTGATGTAAACACAGAAACACACAGATAAGAACATTGTCAAAGCCTGTTGCAGGATCCCTGAACGTTGCCATGCCAAATGCCAAATCTTTCATTACAGAAAAATTTCCAGCTGCCTCACTTGAAAATGAATTGTTTCCTGTCACTAAGGCAAAGCTGTCGCATGCCAAAGGAAAAAAAAAAAAAGGCCAAATAAAATCTGCTGCCTCTTATTAGATCAAAGGTTGGCAGCAGAGATAAACCACCACACAAAACGACATTTACTCAGAAGAGCAATTGACTACAAAGTCATTTGTCACTTTTAATAATTCCGCAGTTGGAAAACGATGATAATGGAAATCAAGTTACCCTAATGGTAATAAAATATTTGTAAACTGAACTTGTTCATTTTGACTATAAAAAAGACATTGAAATAATATAACTGCAGAGAATGAAATTGAAATAAGTCTGTAATCACATAGATTTTTCAGCATTTTCTCTTTTATGAAAAGAACTAACTGCTGGTGACATCCACATTTCCAGCACCTTATTCTGCAAACCTGAAGATTAGAAATATGTACCAGATGTACAGAAAAGTGGCCTGCGGCAACATTTCAGAAGTGATAGATACCTGTCTTCCCATTTCTCCTTCTTATTAGGAGCATGCCAAGTGTCGTATCCCATTAAGCAAGTGAGCCTGTATGCAAGTGAAACATCACTGAACCAAGAAAAGGGACAGAGCACTATTAATGAAGTCACTGGATCTCAAAATCCTCTACACCACCATCAAGGAAAAAAATGAGGTATTTTGGGTGATTTTGATAAACTAGCCTGCCAGCAAAATGAATATTGGTGTGACCTGATCTTGCTTTGCTCTGCCAGATGACCTGCCTTCCCAGTTTGGATGAATACAAGATAAGGATTACAGGAAATTCTGCATTTTCCTCTAACTTCATAGGTTCCTTTGAATTATGTTTCGACACATTTTCTAATTATTTTCCTTGAAATTTTCACACTAAACAAGTCCCAGTGTCATACCAAAAGCGTGGCAGCTCCAAAGGAAAGACTGCAGGGAGCTGAAGAATCCCTTGGTACTCTGACTCATCCTCCGATTCCGTGTCCTGTTGTTTCAGAGATTATTTTATTTTAGAGTCACATGAGTTTCTCCATTACATCTAGATTCTAGGAGAGTCAGATCTCTCCAACCTCAGCACAAACCAATTGCATCTCACAGTTGTGCACATACCTTTCACTCAAGCTGGATCTAAACCATGCCAAAATCAACGACGCTGGAACTTCTCCTTGGGGGAATTGCTCCCTCAGACCCACCATATATAACAGACATGGATGTATTTTGAAACTGCATGCAATCTACTGCCCAGGAAATTTCTTGGTTTCTCAAATGACGTGCTTGTCCCCTCAAAGGAACTTGCTTGTCATGTGTCAGAAACTTACAGAGAAAACTGTAGGGTAAATGGCAAGAAACTAAAAACAGAAGCCAACACATCAAGGCACGGCAAAACTCGTGCAAATAAGGTTTTTATAGCTGTATTTTAGAACATTCTTTGCAGTTTGTGGTTGTTTGTTGTTTTGTTTGTTTGTTGTTCTTGGGTTGGGTTTTTTGTTGTTTTTTTTTTTTTTTAATTAAAAAGTCTGTGATTAGCACTATACTGTCAATACTTCTGCCATTGAGGAGTCAACACAGAATAGCAGCTCCTGAGGACCTCAGAGGACTCCCCAATGCCTGCAATTCCACCATATTATTTGAAGGAAAACTATAACCAAACTACCAGTAACCATCCTGAATAATTAGTATTAATATTAGTATTAATATTAATAGTAATACAGAAGTAGCCAATGAGGATGCTTAGCAGAAAAGAACAATTGTCCTCACATTCCAGTCTTGAGAATAAAATGAGACCTCAGGAAGAAAATATTTTATCTCCTATAGTCTTATTCAGGGATTTACAGGGCTTTTGCTTCAAAGACGGTCTTTATATGCATGTTTCTGATAATTATATATATAATTATGTTTGTGTATGAAACTTACTGCAGAGAGAAAGGATGAGCCATGTACTTTGAACACAAGCGAGTTCAAGCTCCCTGCCCTAGGACAGGTTTCCTGTGTGGATCTAAACATGGGCATACAGGGTGCTCCTGTGCTGCAGTCAGAGACATCATTTCAGTACATGTAGGCAAGTTGGAATAAGCTTTAATCCAATGAACCTGCATGCAAATACATATCAACAAAGGCACATCTCAGCTGGGGTTGTGCATGGCTGAGCCTGACTGCTGGGCTTTTCTGCCAGCAGCGCTGGACCAGGCATGCTGGAGCTGGGTCATGGCATTGCTCTTCCTCTGGTTCTCACTAAGCATCCAGAGCCAACAACACTCACAGGGCAGAAAGGGGTCTGCCTGAAAACAAAGAGGTTTGCATTTTTCAGTTGAACCCAAATGACACCACACAAAACACATTTCTTCTCAAGTTTGAAAGCCTCTTGAATGCGTTGTGGTCCATATCTCCATTCATTGTCAAACTGTCTTCACTGTATCACTGTACTTCAACCTTCCACCTTGTAAAGGGAAACTATACCAACACTGTCTTCCTTTTGACCTCTGTTTGGGGACAGACCAAGCCATAAATGCAGGCTAACCTGTGCGAGCCCAGCAGGGCTCATTAGTGTATGCTTAATACTATGCTTGTGAGGACCAGCTTCAGCCCTAGAGACAGCCCACTCTCCCAAGGCATGGAAGAGATTTCAGGAACCCTTGCCTGATTGGAGATGCTCCAGAAAAAAACAGCCCAAGTGTCTGTTAGCTAAGTGCTGAACAGGAAACAATGGGGAGCAAAGTACAGTGGTAACCCTCTAGCTTCCCTTGGAGTCAACTCATGCCAAGACAGGCTTATTACCTCTGGTTCCAGACTGGTGCCAGTGGTTCATCTTGGGTGACTCTGCTGCGGTTCACAGGACTTTTGGGAATCGTCTTTGCTGTGGCACAGTATGACACAAACAGAGCCAGCTGGGTTGCAGCCACGGCCAGCTTAGATGTCTTTTATCCGAAGGGTAGATAAACCCATTGAAGAAGCATTCAGATGCTGTGCTGGCACACAGCTCTTGAAAACACATCTCTCTGCAGGTGCAAACACCTCACCAGCATCTGCCAGCTGCAGGCGGCAGGACACAGTAACCAAGCATGTTATCTGATTCAGATAAATGTTATTTTTCCAACTACAACTGTCTGGTTGTATAGCCTCTTAAAATATCATCATGCAACATCCAAAAGACATGCAGCTGTATTTGACTTTGGTTGTTCTGGCTGTTGTTTTTTTTTTCCTCTGCAAATGAATAAAAAGCACAGTAATCTCTGGAGTGGAAATGGTGATATGCCAGCTCCACCAACTCATAACCCTAATTCACCTCAAAAAAATTAAGTCCCTTGAACAATTTTACTGAAGGAAAAAAAAAAAATCCCATGCTCTGGAATAAATTTGAAGTGAATTTTCAACATAGGTACAGGTGCACAATCCATCCAATCAGTCATACCCAAATCTAACATACAATTAGTCACTCACAAGCACCAATGAGATTTCACACCCTGTTTAATTTCATTGTACAAACCTGGCATTTATTCATGTCCTCAAAGTTTCTAAGTGATATGGTAACATTAATTTATCCCAAGTCACATCACAAAAAATTCAGTCAATAATATGCTAAACATCAATGTTAGTCTCTGACAAAACAATACATGAATTCAAAATCCTGAGACTCATCAAATATACTAGGTGCCAATGCAATTAATCAGCTCTGACCATTCAGTGTAGCTTGAGGAACACACTCAATTTTAGCCCAAGAGTCATAACTTTGGCAGAAAAAAAAATGCTGTCACTAGTAGCAGGAGAAGAAACAATATATTATTACTCCCAATAATACATCCTGATTTTTTCACAGGACTGGCTGAAGTGATGAAGCTCAGATGGGTAAACACGGGCTACAGCCCAGGGTTTCTCAGCCTGCTGGCCTTCACAACACACATGTTGCTGCCAGGGCCATCCTAGGCCAACAGAATAAAACCAAATAGTTTCAGAGGCATTGGCTCAGACCCGAAGCTGCTCAGCACTGATGCTGGAGGCCCACTGAATCACAGCATGCCAGAGGAGCGTCCGGCATGCACCAAAAAACAAAATATATGCAGTCCAGAACTAAATGATAGGCTGAGAGATTCATTTTGAAGAATGAACTTTTGAAGAAGACACACAATGTTCTTTTATATACATGTGTGTATACATCAGACACAGGACACTGCCATAAACACACCTCAAGCCTGCAGTCAGTATCTTAGGATAAAGGACTGCCACGATGTATGATATGTTTTCCCCTTCTAAAGAGCCAGAGGGCCTATGTTCAGTGTTTATCAGTTTGTCTCTTTCCAGTCCTTAAAAAAACACGTATATAAAAGAGGAGACTGAATGAAGTACTTCACAAAGCCTTGTTTCTAGCTAAAACCTAAATGAGTTTTGCACATGAGTGGAATCATTTATTGCTTATTTAACTTTGCAAGTGCTTTGGAAGACCTTTTGTAACGCTAACTTTGTTTTTCTCTGCTTGGCTGATGCTTTGACTGCCTCCAGCAGTTTCCCTCTGCACAGTCACAAAAAGGGAGGAGATCTTCTGAGTTTTATGGCCATTGAGCAAGTGTTGTCAATACAGCCCTGCAGGGCAGACTTCTCAGTCTGAAAATCCTCTCCACCAGCCTGGTTCTATCAATGCCAAGCAGGGCTCACCCAAAGTAGCTCATATACAGAGCACTCAGAGAACCCAGTGCTGCAGTGAGATGTTGAAGAGCTTTCACTACTGCCCTAAGAGTATGCCTAAACCACCAAAGAGCATCACCTCCTGAGCAGTGTGCCAAATGTGAACACAAACTCAGAGATTTTTGATTTTTCTTCCTCCGCAGCCTGGATTCTGAGACTTCTCATACCCCCACCTGTAGTGCCCAAGCGCTGCACACCTTTAAATTAAACTCCTGGTAACCATGGTGAAACGCCTGGTTCCATTTCTTATGAGTAAAGCTCTTCTCAAGCAGCTTCTGCTGTGACCGCCTATGAGCAAAACCTTATTCTTTGACATCCTTTCCCTCCCTGCTCTCATCTCTGAGGCATCAGAGTCACATGTTAAAAAAAAACAATATTGCTCACAGGGTCATGAGGTGTAAAACTGCAGTCAGTGCAAGGAGATCAGTCCATACAAAACATTCACATATTCTTGGCTGAAATAACTTTTTTTTTTTGGCCGAGCATGTTCATTCTCAGGAACCTACTTTTTTTTTTTGAACATTTTTGTGTTCATTACAACTCTCAATTTTAGAGTTTGCTCTTGACTTACTATTTCTATCCACAGGTCAAATATCCAGCTCCAACAGCCTCACCGCCAATCTCTTACAGACACTCTGTGTTTCCCTTTTAATTCTCCCTCATTTACCCAATTAGCATTCTGCTAATTAAACACCAAAAGTGCCTTTACTTTCTTCAGGAAAACACATAAAATTCCTGCTTAACCCTTGATTTATACGTGTACCTCTGCAGGCTGTTTCAATGAGATTAGCATTTGCACACAGCTTTTCTTCTTGGTTTGTAGATATTATACTGAGGGATTGTTGCAGTGTAACATCAGACTTGCTGTCTGCCATTTATACTGGAGTTTTGCCTAGCATAGTTTGACTGCTGAGATAATTAATAGTCTTTAATAACCATGCTTTCCTGGCTGTGAACTTCAAAGACAACAGTGGTTTTCTATTCTTTCTGTGACTTGAAATAGCAGATAGTCATTATAACATTACATGATTTGGAAGCGGGGGGCTGTCCAGGAACCACTAATTGAAGCTGGCTAGAGGAGCTCCACCAAATCTACCTTGAGCCAAGCTTTGTATGGGGAAAGGATTATATGATTTTTCTAATTTCCTCTCCATTTCCATCTGCACTCTATCGAATTCAAATTACTGTATTATCCAGCTTACATTACAATACTTTACTGTGAGCCTGTCCCAGAACCACCCAGTGCATCAGGACTTCCAGCTGAGGGCTCTGCCTCCCACCAGGCTTCCACAGCTCCTTTTGCACCTCCTGCTCAGTCTGAGGCAGCACTAGGATTTGTGCCTTTGTGCAAGCACAAAAGCATGGTGTTTCAAGTCCCTTCACAGGTCTTCAAAGCTCCTGACAAATACCTCAGTGTATTTAATTTCTGTTCTCTTGCCTTTTCACTTGTATGGCACATACTTAAAGAACACAAACGAGATGTTCTAGGATAATGTGATACGCAGCAATCAGAGCACCTCTCTATGGCTTCTGAGGTGTCGGGATGAGCTTCTGGTCATACAAACAAGACACCTTCATTTCCCAGGTTGTGGTGATGTGTTGTGTGTGATGGAGAGGTGACCCCAGGTCACAAGAAGCAAAACCTATTCTCATTCTACAGACCAACCTTCCCATGATTGCAATACAACTTAGAATTAAAGTCTTTGTTTTCTCCTATATAGAAACACACACTTGTTTAGGTTGGAAAAGACCTTCAAGATCATTAAGTTCATCCATTAA
>NW_008598175.1:110761-127952 GCF_000691845.1 Merops nubicus
TGCTGAACCATGTCCCTAAGCATACATCCCACTGCTGCTCCTTGGCTGCAGGCTGTACCAAGTCCACATTCTCTATGTCTCAAAATCTTCAGTCGGTTTTTGTTGAGCCTCTTCTTCACTAACACCCCTGCCAAGAACATAAACACTAACACATCAAATCTGCAGGTGGGAAGAATGAAAAACTTGCTAAAAGTACAAAATAGAAAAAGATAAGGAGTTTAGGTACCTAGATTGCTAGGCTATTGCTCAATCCATTGAATACATTGACCTGATCTTCCTCCTAACTGCAGCTGAACTTAGAGAAGCTGTATGAGCACTGCTGTGCCTGCCAAGAGATACTTCAGTAGGCACAGACAGTCTTGCATAAGCTTCCCTGAATCCCAGCAAGAGGAGGGTACCTTACAGCAGAATTCCCAGGCAAAGCATTGTTTGATTTACAGATGGATGCATATACCTCTAGAATATCTGAACCAAGTTAAGATTACCAGCCCCTCTTGCCCCTTCTTAGACTTAAAATTAGTTTGATTTTTCACCAAGGACTGATAATGCCAAGATATTAAAATAGGGATATTTCACATCAGTGTTTCTTCCAAGTCTCCAGACAATTTTATACTAGTTAGACTTAACCCACATTCAAGTCGTTTGCCTAGGCAGATTCAGAATACAGATAAGCCTACAAGAACTGCTTGGCCTGAAGTCCCAAAAAGGCACACTGTTGCCATGGGACTGACATTCCATCCTTTGGCTCCCTGTGAGGCAAGGCAACTGCATTGCTTTGCTGAGCTCTGAGCAACAAAATCTCGGCTTCCTTCATTCTGAGTTCCTGAGGATTTCTAGAGTAGGGAAATGTCCCCTTTAAAAAAAAAAAAAAGAAAAAAGGAAAAAAAAAAAGAACATTGCTAAGGAGGCACATGGTTTATTAATAGGCATACAGTTATCTAGCAGTGCATAATATATAGAACTCTCTAAATACATGTTTGAAGAAAATATTATAGCCCAGAAAAGGCTTTTTGTTTCAAGAATCTCTCCATGTAGGTAAAGGAGTCTTAACATAAAATCACATCTCTGTATATGTATTAGTTGACTCTCACTCCAGTTTTACTCAGCAGACACAAAGACTACTGCACTTATACAGCTGCCCCCTATCTGTTCTTCTGATCTATGTACAACTGTACCTCAAACAGGAGAATTTATCTGAAGGTTACAGATAGTTAGTCACCAGTTTATAAATTTTTTCATCCAACTAAAGACAAGGAAAAGTACCACATAACTCAGGTGACCATGTGGAAAAAAGCATCAGACACAGTGTTTGATTTATAGCAAATCAAACAGCTGCAGTTTTTTAGACAAATGATTGCCAGCACAATCACAAATAATGAATAAAGGCACAAATACCACAATTTGTGAAGCATTTTGAAGAGGAGGAAAAAAAGAAAAAGGAGACTAAATTCATTTAAAATACTGCAGCCAGCCCTTTAAAATGTAAAAAATCAATATTGTCACCAAAGCAGCAAAATTTCCTTTTCTTACACCTGTCATGACACTCAAAACCCAAGTTTTGCTTACCATTTAACATATTCCACACAGGTTTCTTCATCTGAGATAAACCAGAAGTTGCTTTTCTCCAAAACATTAAAAAAAAACAACATCATGACTTCATATATTTACTGTAAAACCCAAAGGAAATATTTCAAATATATCATTTATTGAAACAAAAATTAAAAAAAAAAAGGACATTATGCTTTTGGAAATAAATTTTCAGCTCTTTTCTCACATGGATTCATCAAAGATATATAAAGGGGCTTTGGGAAGAGTTATAGGACTTTTTTTTATGTTTTATACTATTAAAAGTCAATTTTCTCTGTGTTTGCAATTGGTTTAATTTAGCCTTTAGGATTTTTGATGCACAATTTTAATTCTCTGGAGAAAGCATATCCATTTAAATAATCTAAACAGGACTAATATGTTTCTGTAGTCTTAATGTGTACAAATATTTTCTCAATCTTTATAGCACTGTATGTTATCTGTAATTCATGGCAATTAGTAGACTTGGAGTGGAGTTGGAGCAGACTGACTCCAAACAGCAGTCTAGTGTCCCTGGTCACCATCAGACCTTTTGGTTGAAGAAAGCCCACAGTAAACCCCAGGAAAAAAAAGTTTCTCCCTAATGTTCAAGTCAGAGGTTGGCTGAGGACTCAGATCTCCTTTGCAGCTTTGTTTGTTTCAGTTGTTCACAGCTATCATTCTGAATAGCTTCATTGTCTGCACCCAAGTCCTTTCAAAATCCTGCTGAATTGCCTGGCAGTGAGGCCCACTCCACTCGCCACTGCCAGCACAGACCGGGTCAGGAAGGACAGGTATTGGACAGAACCACATCTCCATCTCACTGACCGCCCCCTTGTTTTTGAGTGAACAAAAAGGGGATCTCTGAATAGAAGTTGAAGACTTCGCTCCAAAAGGTATTAAAGATGTGATACAGAGGAACTACTATCCAATATCATTTCAGCTGCAAGTACACTGAAAGAATGGTAAAGTCATTAAGATTTCAGTGCATGTGTCCTTTTTTCCCCTAGCAGAAGAATCCAGATACTTCAAGCTCTTTAAGAAAAGAGAGAGTAAAAGGTGAATGACAAGAGCTTGAGCAAAGGGTCAGTGGCAGGTCCCTGGGAATGATTACCTCTTTGAAATCCAGGCAGCAGGGGATGCAAGGTGTCAAAGGCTGCACAATCACCTTTGCTGAGTATCTAATCACCAATGGATCTGATCAGTGAAGAACATGAGGTAAGGAACCAGGAGAGGTCACTAAGCAGAAACTACAAAGTGAATCACAGTGCTTTACACAGAAAGAGGAAAAAAAAAAAAAAAAAAAAAAAAAAGAAGAAGAAGAAGAAGAAACCAAACCCTGCAGCCTACAGAAACTGCTGATAAAGGAGATAGGGAAAACAAAGAATTAGTAAAACACCTCGGAGGGAGTGTAAAGAAATAAAAGTAACAACAAAGATGAACTAAATACTTTTGCCAATCTGTGGGAGCTCATTGACTTCAGAGGCTACTTCCAGAAGCCGTTTTCCCTGATGCCACAAAGTCACTGGGGTAGGTGGGAAGGGATAGGTCATGGGTCACCATCTGGACCTGAAAAAGAAGAAAATGGCACAGAAAATGGCACAGGAAATGTCAATTACAGAATATGCAGGTGTTTTTTCAAAGAAGTGGGGATGACAGATAGGAGAAATTTCACTAAAACTCAGGGTGCATCACCAGCGAGGGGCAGGTATGATCTCACCTGAGTGAGTGGCCCTGCCTCACTGGGACTTAAAGTACTTCACTGACCAAGACTGCCACAAAAAGCACCACCCCTGCCAACTCCTTGGTATCAGCACAAAACACACTGGGAGAAGGGAAAGCATGCCTGTGCTTCAGCAACTTCACTGCAAACCCACGTCACACCCTAGCTCCATGCGTTCATGGGTTTGAAGGAGCACATTGCTCTATTCCACTCTGTCTACATCGTTGCCTGCTGTCAGCAACATGAGTGATTACAGATCCTACACAGCTTTGAGATAGCAGCGGTTTAAAATCCATTAACACTATTAGGATAAATCACAAGATCAGGCTGCATGGTCACAGAGCATTTTTTAATCAGTCAATAATCGGTTATAATCTATACAGTGATTTAGATAAAGATTCAGCAAAGTTCTCTGAGCAAATCACACACACAGGTATACAGATACAGAGGTTAACATATGATGAAGATGTTCATTTTCTGTAGATTATAGTAAATTTTGATGCCAAATGATTTTTAGGATTTTACAAAATCCAATTATAGTGAATTACTCACATCTCCCTTTGTCAGTTTTTACAAGCAGATGGTCTTTCCCTTTTTTGGCCTTTGCAGGTATATAGTCTTTCCTTATATCAGCTTTACAGGCAGATAGTCAGAGTCTGGCCTCAGAGGCAATCCAGCTCAAGGGAAGATGCCGAGTCACAGCCCACCACAATCCAGGAGAACTCCAAAGGGGCTCACTCTGTCCTTATTATGGGGTAAAGTGGTTGGCTCATAGTCAAATTGCATGTGATGGAAAGGTAGACATGAGACTCCTTGCGCTCACAACTTTCTTTGATCCCTGATAAATGAGTTTTGGAAAAGCCACCTGTGACTTATGTGTCAATCACGTGATCAGTGTTCCAAACTCAGCTGCACTGATGTTCACTGTATCACTCTGCTCCATTGTGGGTGTTCAGAACACATCAGAACTAGACGAATTCTTGGCCCAACTATAGCTCAGACCTTTATCTCCTCCAGAGCTTGCACCAAACTACCACCAGTCTGGTGAAGGGGTCGAGCACAACCATCACACTTAGTTCAGATCCCTCTTAGGATCACTGTTTACAGGACTGCAAGATGATTAACTTTGGTCATTGTTCTGCATTTGGCCACAATTTTTTGAGGTATTTCTGGCTCCTTCCAGGGCAGGCTACAATCCAGGCAGAAGGAGTTTCCCAGGCAGCAGGAGTTTCAGTTATAGTTAGGGAGTGCCTAATCATCCCAATGCACTGTACTGTAACCAGGACAAGAAAGTATCAGATGTCCAAACTCACTGCATTTGTAACCAAAACAAGAACACAATGCTGGCTGGTCCTGACATCATGACATGACACAGGGAGGCTGCACCAACACACCTGCACAGTGTTGTCCAACAAACATCTCTACCTGGCAGTTGAGGGGATGCACATCACTAAGTATCTCCTTTAGGTCCACCAGGGCACTATGTTTCCAGGAAGAGGTTTCATAGATGGTAGATACTCTTGTATAATGCCATAACAATATGAAGACAGTCCAGAATGTCATCAACTGGGATGGACAAGGCTCATGGGAAAGAGAAGCTACAGGTCCCTTCCCTGCCCCAGGCCAGGTTATAACACCTCACACTTTATTTTTCTTCATGAGGAATAAGCAGACAGCAGTAAATTAAAACACGCATAAAAAGAAGTGTTTTTCCAGTAGATTGGCATATCTGTGGCTGGAGGGATTTGGGAAAGCAACATATAGACATAGAATCATAGAATCATAGAATCCTTTAGGTTGGAAGGGACCTTCAAGATGATTAAGTCCAACCGTTGAGCCATTAGGGGACTCAAACTCCAGTCTTGTAGGGAATTATTATTATAATTATCTTGTAGGAAGAATTATATTTCCAGATTTAAAATGGAAAAAAATGTGATTGTTAATGATGGTCACAGGGTTTGCTCTACATACCTAGATAAACCTGGGCACGTAGACCACAAGACGTCTACACTTATTTTGTTAAAGGCTATATTTATCATGATCTGTGGCAAGTTCAGAAACAAATCCCCATACAGCAAGATGGATACCTACCTCTGGATTGCTCTTACCTTACCAGGTTTCAGTAAATGCACTGATGGGTAAAGGTACCTCGTACCTAATTGGATGTTTATTAACACAGTATTTAGGCAGTAGTTACTGCTGATTTCAGAAGTACTATTCATAACCTCTGTTAGGTCTGCAAAGAAAGCACAATGTCCAAGAGGTTTATACCAGCATAAAGAGCTTTCATTCAGTGCAAAAATTTGCCACTTATTTGACTAGATACCCACAAACCACTGACCTAGGTAAAAAGTAACCTGCAGCACAATAAATTGACAGGCACAGAAAAGTATCCCAGTTAAATGTGAACCCTAAGTCCCCTTCAAGGTGATTCTTTTCCCATTTCTCACCATTGTCCTTCAAGTTTGGAGGAAATTTTCCACATCCAGTTTGGTTTCAACCCAAATCAAAAGCACTTCTGCAAATGAAGTTTGCTGTTCAGTAAGCCTGTTTCTGCATAGCAGAGGAAGGGGGAATCAACAAATCTTTGTTCTTGTTTTCTAAAAACAAAGATCTGCAGCCAGGTGTCCTGAATGACACCATGTAAGCCATCTTGTTCTGCTTCAGTTTCCCACCTCTCTGCCTTCATTTCCTATGTCTGGTATGGTATTCACTGTCTGATATGTAGCCCTGAGGCACTTCCTAGCAGAATATCGTGCTAATTCTTGCTGTCTGTCATGTAAGAAAGACTCTGAATCACAGAAGGGTTGAGGTTGGAAGGGACCTCTGGAGGTCATCTAGTCCACACTCCCTGCTCAAGCAGGGCTGCCTTGAGCCAATGACCCAGGACCACGTTCAGATGGGTGCTGGATATCTCCAAGGAAGGAGGTTCTACCACCTCTCTGGGCAGCCTGTGCCAGTGCTTGATCATCAGCACAGGAAAGTGTCTCCTGATGTTCAGAGGGAAATTCCTGTGCTTCATTTTGTGCCTGTCACCTCTGGTCCTCCCTCTGTGTGACAATGAGAAGATCCTGCTTCTGGTCTCTTTGCACCCTCCCTCCAGGTATTTGTACACATTGATGAGACCCCCTGAGCCTTGTCTTTTCTAGACTGAACAGTCCCACCTCCCTCAGCCTTTCCATGGACACATGCTCCAGCATCTTAATAAATTTTTTGGCTATTCGCTGGACTTTCTCCAGTATCTCCATCTCTCTCTTGTGCCAGGGAGCTCAGACCTGAACAAATATCTTCAAATAGCTCAGAAAAAAAAAAAAAAAATCATTTTGGCAAAATCATTTCCCTTAGAGTTAGAGACTTCAAGAATTTACTGGTTAGTTTACCAAGGAGAAAGTTAAGGGTGAAGCTTGATCACAATTTTTAGGGACCAAGGTAGGGAACACAACTTTATTAAAGTGCTTGTCAATTCATTAAACAAAAGTGTAACAAGACCAAATGACCCAAATTGAAAGGAGACAGAAGAGAAATGAAGTGCAGTGCAATTATTTGTTTAACAATGGCAGCAATTAGCTGCTGGAAAATTTACCAAGTGTTCTGGTTGATTTTCTGTAGCTGATGATTAAATCAAGATGGGATTCTTTGTCTTCTTTGAAGTCTTGTTCCAGTTCATATAAACAGTTCTAGGGCTTGTGTCATGCAGTAAGTCAGACAAAATGTCCCTTCTGGTGCTACTGTCTACTCTTGTATATGAGATGAATTCGCTGTTCTGATGAACAGGTAATTAACATTGCAAACACCAGAAAATTCTGAAAATTCAGCAGTGCTGAACGCCTTGACTTAGCCTCTGCCTCAATCTCAGAACAAAACTCTGAACACAAGTTCACCACTGTACCTGTCTCTAAAACAAGCCAAAAGGAAGAAAAAGAAGAATTTGATAGTTTAAGTGGCAGCTTGGTGTATCCAGCCTATCTCCCTCATGTGCTGGCAAGCAGTAGTACCCGTATGCCCGATTCAGGCTAATAAAATCTCTGTACCACTGACCATGATCAGGTGTGGCAGTCTGATTATAAGAAATTGAAGCAGAAATGAAAAGTGTTATGGAGTTCTTTGTCCCAGCACAACTGCTCAGAATGAAGAGGTTTGCATTTACTCTGTAGAGTATTCCTTTAAAAAAATTTCTTAGAATATAGCGAGGAGCTGGAATAATTGACTAGCAGAGGTCAAGTTGCTGCAGCAGTGATGTGTTTGGCTTTTAGAGACAGTCTACCAGATGTACCAAGCAAGAGCAACTTTTCTGAAATAGTCTTGGTAATAGGTTTCTGAGGGAGATGATGTCCCCTTGAAAGCAAAGTGTTTTGATGCCATTTACCAAGGTATGCCACGAAAAAAACAGGAAGGCATTAGAAAAGAAGATACAACATATGTTAATCATCTGCAATTCAATCAATTTTCTGTATAGCGAGGAAATGAATGATTTTATGTAATGCTAAGAACAAGGCTGTGACTCTCTGTAGACAGTCCTTGAACTGAAACAATAAAGAAAGCAGCATGCTGCTTGTGTCACAGCCCTCGTGAGAGCCAAAATAAGCTTTAGGAAAGATCCTGTCTAATTTTCAGACATGGCTGCTATCAAGAGACTGAGGAGAGTGAAGAATTTCCCTACTGACGAGTTATCCTTAGCACCTTCACATTATTTACCAGACCAGATCAAATGTCCAGCCCAGATCCATACCTGTGGCAAGGTTTGGATGGCACATGACTGTGGATGGCGACCTGTATGTCAAGAATGTGCCACCTCCAAAGCCAATGCCAAAACAAGCAGTTTCAGAGAGAACATGGATTTATTTTACAGACATGAGTATAGCGTTCCCAAAGGCATGGGCAACCCCATGTATAAAGTCTGTGTCTTTCTCACTGTAGTATGATAGAAAGAAGAGCTAAACACATACTCCTGTTTGCAACCCACCTCTGCTTACACTCGCAGCTGATGCAGATACGCTCCTGTGGCTTCTCAGAAACCATGGCCTCTGGAGGTCTCACAAGCTAGTCAGAAGGACACCATGTAAATCCGGAACAGAATTTTTTATTTGTTTAATTTGATACACATCACCGTTCACTGGGGGTAGTGGCACTGGTATAAACAACCACTGCCAAGGACAGATCTCACCTCACTTAGCAATGGTTTCCCTATTCCTCCCTGTACCCTGCTGGGAAACCATCCATTTACATTGCTTCCAGTTACACACCCAGAGAGGCACAGGACAGCAGCAAGCTCATTACTCCCCCTAGACAGTTTCTCGAGCCCATGTTCTCAATTTCTTCAGTCAAACCACAGATCTAGACTGAAGTTTTTTGTAGATTACATAGTCCCTAACCACATTAACATAAGAATTGCAGTGCCTCAGCAGGACCTGTTCATCTCCATTTCAGCCAAGGCTGAAACTAAGTCCCTTTGATGACAGACATCATTTTAGTCAATTTACTACAGTTTAATGACTTTAAAAATTATATAACAGGGTGAGAAAAGATCCCAGAATTATAATATAAACTATGTTTGTTTATAAGCCAAACAAAAAGCAGTATTACTTACTGTGTTCCTAAACCCCTGCTAAACAGCACACAGACAGCTATATCCAAGTCCTTTCTCATCACACACACCATCTTCTGCTCTTGGCATCACTTGCTTTGCCTGCTCCATTATAATTGCCGGAATTTTTTGAAGAGGAAAGCTTGAAAAAGGCTGAAATATAAAAAACACAAATCACTAATATACCATCCGCAGAAAAGAGAAGAAAGTCAAGCAGCGAGGGAAGCTCATTTACAAAAACATGGTAAAAATTTAAATAGAAGAGGTTCCTGGTTTAGAAAAAATCTTGTTAGTGAGCCTGCATAAAATACAGGACTTCTAATACCAGCCCAGTGTGGGTGTGCCTCAAATGTAGAAGCTGAAAAAAATCAACTGTGCTTCCCTGTGGTCCCAAAGCAGAGCTGGACCTCAGTGCACAGGCACCACACAACCCTCCCCAGAAGGGAGTCAGTGCAGCAGATGAGAGCCCAGAATTGTCCTGACAGATGGCAGGAAGGCTCCAAAAGGGAGAGGAATACAGCAGGGACAAATACTCAACGCATGACATGTAGGCAGGAGCACATCGGCTGGGGAGGAGCTGCTGGGTGGCATTTGGCAGGGTGTGGGATGGGGCTCGTGCAGCTCACAAGCAGAGAACAAGTCCATGATGTCTGGTTGGCATGAGGAAGGTGCACATTATACAAAGGTACATAAAGACAGTAACATATTTTTTCTCTTCCTCAGCTGGTGTCAGAGTCCTGTATGCATTGCCATGAACACCCAGCCTGAAGGCAAATACAGACCAACTGGGCACAGCCTAAGAGAACAGCAGGAGTGGAATAGAAAACATCCTCTAGTGGCATGGCTGCCAGCTGAGTGAAGTGGGGCTGTTTTCCCAGAGGAGGAAAACCCTTGGTGGTAAAGGAAGGAGGGGTGACAGCAGTTTTCAAGTTCATGAAGGCAGCAAAGAGAAATTGAACAATCTGTTCTCTATGTCTGCAGGAGATCAGACAAGAGGAAACATTTAAATCATGCAAGGAAAACAGCAACCAAAAACTCTGACAAGAGGAAGATTTTAAGACAAATACACCTGAAGTACACTGCATCCTGGAGTTCAGTTCAACAATTAGAACATTCAGAGAGCACAGACATTACAAAACACACATACATACACACAGCATACAAAAATTGATATAGATACACGATAGGCATGTAAAGCATCAACTGATGTCTGAAAAAGGCACTTAGGCTAAAATCTGAATTGCAGCATTATTTTTGTGAGGATCAAAGGTCAGATTTACAAGGTACAAAGGGCATCCAGCTGAACTTAGTTCATTTTCAGGGGGAACTGGATGTAAAACTCTTTTCACTTGAAATCTCACATTCTTTCCCCCTCTGATTTTCCTTTTGCCCTCTAATATTTTTTTTTTTTTTATGAATGCTCAAAGTACAAAGATAGTACATAAAAATCATCTGAGGTGCACACATTCCTACTAGACACAGGTAAATGAAGGTGCCCAGTACATTTCCAGAAAGCCTGTCACACACTAGGGAACAGTCATGTCAAACTAAGACCTTTTCTCCATTTCTATGTGGAGCGCTGGCTCCCATCCAGTTTAGACAGAGTAGCCAAAAGTCATTTCTCTCCAATGTTGTTTAAAAGCCTAAATGCAATGAAATACTAGTCCAAGTCCATTTCCAAGTGAGCAAAAGTGTCAAAAAGCCACCATCAGAGCTGGATCTAATTGACAGTCCCAGTAGGGAAGCAAAGAAATAGACAGGGAGACGCAAAAACCTGCCTCCTGTGGTACTTGTTACAAAACTTTCTGCAGCAGTGGCTCCAACTTTCGGGGCACTGAGTATCATTTGCTTCCCACCCACATCCACACTCCCTACACCTCCCCCTCCCCCCTAGTGTGGTTAACCAGACACTTCACTGAGATGTTCTGCCTCTTCCTCCCCCCTGGCTTTTGCTGCCAATGAAATGCCACTGTATAAGAAGTCACACCATAGATCTATATTCTCGGCGGAATATATGCAGCTTCAAATGCTTGACCCCATGCCAGACTCGTGGCCATTCTGGCCTCAAGCCTACAATGGCTGCATTTCAACATATTTATCCTTTTCACTATATACAGAGCATATGGCTCAATAGAACACAGTGCTATAGGGTCAAACCCCATCAATTCTGCAGCTGAAGCCTTACCTCCCCCCATAATTCACTCCCAAATCGCTCCCTATTACAGTGAAACAAACACAAAATGAAACCCAAAGCCGTGGAAGATTAGCCTGATAACATGACCATAAAATCAGATTATTTGGCCTAACCAGGCTTGCTCAAGAGATTTGTGTGAATTTTTGGCACACATAAGACTGAAGAACTCCTGTCAAGCTAGTCCATAAGGCATAGGTAAGTATTGCTGTAGGTAGTCCTGTAGCCAAGTTGCCAGCCTAGGAAACCTGGTTTTGGACAACTGCTACACCACAGACTTCCTCTGGGAAAACAGGCAAGTCCCGTTGATTGCAAGGAGGTAAGCATCTCATTTTTCTCCCTTTCTTTCCAGGCTTCATTTTGTAGAATTTCTCCATTCCAGGCATTTCAGAGGACAAATCTGTTTTAAAAAAACATGCTCAGATACAAAATTGATGAGGGAGGATGATTAGGTTCCATGAGCAGATAGAGAAAGCATTACTTTATTTCCAGTGGCTAGCTACAGCTCTCCATGAATGTACACTGTCCTGTATACCTGTGCTAAAACAAGGCGTGCATATTTCCCTTCAAGAGCTTACAGGAAAAAAAAAATAGCTTATTTTACAACATCCATCATTAGAAGGTTTTTGGAGCCTTCCCAGTAGTTGTAATTAAATTAAAAAAAAAAAATCAAAAAACCAAACACCAGATTAATTTTCCTTACTAATTCTCCTTCCAAGGCCTTGAGAAGTATTCTTAGGCTGGCCTGCACAGTTGAGTTTATTTCCTCATCTGCCTTTCTTCTTCCTTCTGTTTCCCCAACCTCTTTACTTATTTATATGTCCTCACCTCCTTTATATTTTTGTCCTCCTTTTCACCTCCTACTCTATAATTCATTGTGGTCTGCAGGGAAACTAAGTCAAAGCAGCAAATTTTATGTTTCAACCTGAGCACAGCAAGATTGGTCACTCTGACCTCCTCTAAAAATGAGCCTGAAAACCTTGGTCTTGCTGCCAAAACTGCACTACCAAACACACCCCTTTACACATCCTTTCTATGCAAAGAGAGACACACTGTACTCACAAGACCATTCCTGACAAGAGAAAGGGTGGCAAACTTGTCCAAGAACATGTTTTGGGAGATTTGCCCAGAAAGGGACTGGGTGGCCATTTTAGAGATGGTTCTTGTTAAAGGAAATGTCAAGCCTCCCATCAGAGAGGGAAAACAGCAGCAGGTCACTTCATAGGTGAGCACCAAGCCAAAAGAAAGAAGGGGCTTGGACAGGGAAAAGACTCTAGACAAACAGTTCCTGGACAAGCTATTAGCAGAAATGCATCCTCAAATCCTGCTCAGATAGTTTCAAGTAAACACATATGTAATAACAGTGATAGTACAGTTAATTAACTACGCAGAAGTCAAATACAGGATTTCTGTAAATTCAGTTCTATGACTAACACATACAATAACATTAACACTCTGCACCATGCATTAATTACTAGACAAAAAGGGAGAAATAATATAGGCTGCCATCAGACTCCTCTCTGATTCTTCCTCATTTTCAGTAGTATTAGGAAATATTTTTTAGTATTAGGAATATAAAATGTTGTGTATTAGGAAATAATGTCCCTTTTTGCCATCTAAAGGAATGGTCATTTTGCTTTTCTAGTTCCTTGTCAATACTGCAGGAGGGACAGTTTTGCATGACAGCAGTGAGTGGTGACATGTAATACAGCCACTGGTTCCAAAAATTTGATTTCTCTGTTTATACCCCTGGCTTTGAAGTCCCATAGCAAGTAAAAAAATAGTAAAATCCCCAGCTAAGTTACCATACCGAAAACTTCCACATAATCCTATTTATGCACAAAGGCTTTTCTTACAGCATTTTGCAAAGTTCCTTCTCAGTTTCTAAGGTTTTAATACAATACCTTTATTATCAGGGAGTGTGCTGGGAATTAGAACTGGAACTTCTCTAACTGCGGGTTAGCAAAGTCCAAAAAATATGCCAGTAAGAACCTTTGCAGCTCAGGTCTTTTTATTTCTTCACCTTTCAAAAAATGTTTTGGCTAATTTCAAATCCTGCATCTGCTTCAATTACCCATTTTACTGATTATATTTTCTTTACTCCAGCCAGAGCAGAGGCCTGCTTTGCTTTACAGTCCTCAGTGACAATGCTTCTATCAAGGATGCTTTAAGAGATGTGCACTTCCCTTTGCAGCAGAGAAAGAAACCATGATGTATTTCACATAGAAGGTTGCCTTGAAAATAAATAAATAAAAGAACTCACCTCATATTTTATCCAGCATCTTCTGAGTCTCATCAGAGGAAATTAAAAAAGAAATTGGCTTCTTGAGAGGATAGATCAGACACCTTAAGGAACAGCTGCAATTTGTGTTTCTGAGAAATGAAAATTGAAAAGCAGACTGAAGTGGATATTGGGTGATTTATAAACCACCCTTCTCCATTCTTTCTGAGTGTCAGTATGTTCAGTAGATCATCGATAGCACCGTCTTTAACATACGATTTTCGAAATGAAATTAAACAGGCAGCTCCCTGTCCTGCTTCCTTCCCACGTCACACAGAGCACAAAGATGTTCAAAGGACCTCCGCAGCCCCTGCTTGCAGGGCAGGAGGCATGGCTCCTGCAAACGTGCTCTCCAAAACTTGTAGCCCCAATATTGTGCAACGGGCACCAACTGCTACAGTTATTATCGCTCTGTGCCAAACGCCTGAAAGCCTTCAGGAGCTTGTCCAAACGCACAGAGCTTGTTTGTGAGCAAAAATACTAAATGCTACTCTTTGACATTTTGTTGGTTTAGTAACCTAACCCCTTGGAAACTGTATCAAGCTCTATAAAGTCATTCAGCTCGTAATCATAGAAGATCTGAATCACCATGTCAGTTAACGCTAGGTGCATAAATAGCTGGCAATGTGGATTTGAGACACCGGGATGTAATTCACCAGTATCAGCTCTTAAATTTGATTAGAAATATGGGATTTGGGAAGAACAGATTTACACAGCTGGTTGCAGTTTGAGTTGTGACCTTAAGGAAAAAGTTGGGGACAGAGGCTCAACATCTGCCCATGTGCTTAGGTAACAGCTTCACGTTCACCCTACTCAGATTAATTGCTTCTTTAATCTGCAAACGCTGACACACGTGCGCAGCTCTGCACACTAATAGGGAGGATGGCAGCTGAAGCTCTATCAAGTTTCATTATGTCCTGTGTGCTTAACTGTCTTCATCACTAGAAACAATCATTTTATTTAACGGTTTAAATACGACAGAAAAGCCATAATGACATTTAAATATTAGAGACATTTATAAGTAAACGGAAATGGTTTTAAGAGGAACACATATAACATTGCTGGATGCATTTACTTGCTTGGTGCAGGTAGAAGATTTTTCTACTCATCCCCTGTGTCTGTAGACAAAACAGGGTCAGAGTCTGTGATAAAAAGTTTGATCCATTCAGCCTAGCCTGGTGACACTAGCACGCTGGGTCAAGTGCACTGTAGCTGACTGTAATTGCAGATATTAATGAAGCTTTGAAAGGGATTCAAAAATGACTCTAAATGTCCATGCTGGCTAGAAACTAATTTTGTTCTCACATAAACATGCCAGATCATCCAAAAAATAATTCAGCTACTTGGGTTAAAACTCACAGATAAAACTTGAGCTCTTTTACAGCTTATACCCATGCCAGGCTTCTCTCTTCTTGGCTCATTATCTTGTTCTCCCCCTCTCAGTTAATGGGGGAGCGTACTGAATGTCAGAATGGTGCATCCACATGCTGCTGCTGCCACACTTTCTATTACAAAACTCAGTTTGGAGAAGCACACTACAGCTGGCAGTGCTAGGGGGGAATAACTGCTCCTCACTGAAGCCTAGCAAGAGAGACATTAGGTCTCTGCCTCAGAGACATGTCAAATTTGGATTTCACCACCTCATAAAATCTTCATGAGTGGGTGGATTTTGCCTGCCAGAGACCCACATGGCATTAGAGCAGAGGTGCCTTCTCCTCTCCCTGGGCATCCCTCCACTCTGCTCCCGCTGACATCTTTCCTCTGATGACTGGCCTCAGTGATCCCATGGGTCCCAGTCTTCTGCCCAAGTCCCTTTTCAAGATGGTCTGTTTATGGATAAAAGGGGTAAAATCAACACAAACAGACCATCCCAACATCAGGCACTGAGTGGCCTGGGCTAAACCACAGCTCCCTGGGGACACCCCTTGGGGTTACAGCATCTCCTTAATTCGACAGCATGCATCTGTGGGCAGCCTGCAGCATCACCGTAGTGGCAGCCAAGCTATCCAAGGAGGGGGAAAGGAGGGGCAGCTTGAGCTTGGGAATCTTCTCCCATTCTGGTTCTGCTGGCCACCTGCTACACATGTGTGGAGAGCAGAAATTTATACCTGATGAAATCCTTCTTAAAGCCAAGAGGACTTCTAGCAGAGCTCAAAATTTCACTTGTCATTGTGAAAGTGTGTCTTTTTCTAAAGAAACCAAGCAAGTCGCTCAGCAAATGCTCTGCAGAAGGTTCCTGTGGTGTCACAGTGCCATGTTGTCAGCCCTCCATTGCCTCTTCCCAGTGCCATCCCTTCTCTGCACGAGGAGCTGAGAATGGATTTGTTCTCCTTCTCCCTGCTGTTAGTCAAACTTTGAAGCAGCCAACCGATACTAGTCTATCAGCCTTACAGTTATTTAAGGAGAGCCTGTCAGTTTATTATTAATAGTAGCAATTACATTATAGCAGTTAAAAGACACAAGTGAGATTGTGAGCGTACTGCAGCTGGGATTAGAGATCTATTCAGGCCTAGCCTGTGCTAGAAGAGGCTTTCAAGTGTGATTATATGGGCAAACCCTTCTAGCTGAGACCCAAGATACATCTTCCCACAGTATGTGGCACAGATATGAGCTCGCTCTGCCAGCCACCCATCTTTAAGCTGAATGGCCACAGAGCCAAACTTTAGCTAATACACCCTTGCTCTCAGCAATATCTATTGCTTTAGGTTTAGCAAGGCACTCATCTATCCATGTCACTTCTGGTCATTTTGGAGCTTGAGGCAAAGCATGCTGACATTAGCTTTTGGCACGTCACACAAGGAATATCACTCCCTCATTTCCACAGAAAAAAAAAAAAAACAAAAAACACTTCCCAAAAAAAAATGTAGATAACCATCAGAAAGCTACACTTTTTTTGCCAATATAGTGGCATCTAAACTAGGGCTTTACATCAGCATGAAAGCGTTTTTAAAATAGCTCATCTAACCAATATTATTTTACTGTCAGCAACTCCAAATGTAGGTCTCAGCCACTGGGAGAGAATCCTCTTCCTAAGTAGTCATTAAAGAGTTCGTGCTTTAAACGCTTCCTCAAAGAAGAGAAACTGAGGCAGAAAGCAATTGAAAGACTCCCCCAAGGTCATGCAATACATTTATGCAAAACATGACCCCACCTGCATTTTAGTCCATGGCACAGATGCCACAGAGGTAGCAATTTAATAAGCTATGAGCCCCATCTGTTCATTATTGTCTCAACTGGAGATTACCATCCCCAAAGCTGAGCCACATTAATTGATTATATGAATGCTCCTGGTTTGCCCCAACGCAAAGACAGTCAATTTAATTTAAATCCTTGATGGAGGAGATTTCAATTTGCTGGCTGACTTTATGCTGAAGCAAAAAAGGAGCACTCACTTAAGTTTCACAGCCCACTCCTGCTATGTCTGACAGAGCGCATCTGCCCACCTCCTACCTCTCTGACAATTTTTAAATCAAAACAAATAAAATGGGAAATAGGCAAAAGGGAGGCTTTTCTTGTGGTGCTACCCAGAGCTTGGAGCTTCAGAGAATTTCAGCTAGCAGAATTTCCCAAATCTAATAGCATTTCCTCAGTCTGAAGCTTTCCCTGCTCTAGCTTGCTTTCCAGCATCATTTTGGTTTGTTTTTTTTTTTTCTTTTTTTTCCATATATTAATCTGGGTAAAGAAAGCAGAACACTGTTCACATTTTTATTACAACTACCAGCACCAGGCAGAAGTGTCAGGGTCACAGAAAATAGGGGCAGGGAGGAAGCTTTAGAAAACTCCCTAAACGGTGCCTCCACTCTTTTCGACATTTTAAGTCATCAAAACTTCACTAGTGATATGACAGGC
>NW_008598175.1:127966-133387 GCF_000691845.1 Merops nubicus
CCCCTCTTTCCTTTTTCTTTCCTTTTTATTAGTGGATAGATTTTGATTACATTATGCCTGACAAAGATCAGCTGCCTCTACAAGTAACTATATTATCATCAGAGACAGACACAAGTAAAAAGCACAATGTAAAAGGGTCACAAATTTACTGCTTTTTTTTTTTTAAAAAACTGCAAGAGAAACCAATTCACCTGCACCTTTCTAGTGTTAAAATAATAGACTTGTAAGTCCCTCCTGTAAGCTTTGTTCCCAGCAGAAAATCCACAATCCACTGAACAAATCCACTTACCCTCCAAAACGTCCATTTATCTCTTTTATCCATAAAAACAAGATCCGTTTCTGCACATTGTCCCTGTTCACTTAAAAAAGACTACTTTTTCAGTTCAAAGCCAGCATTAATTTTTAGCTCTTTGTCCTAGCTGTTGCAGTCCTCCTTTGTTTACATTGGGGATATTTTTCTTTTGTTCTTGGAACAAGTGAGAAAAAAGAAACAAATTCCATCTCACAAACACAAAGGCACAACCATAGACACTTAAGGTGCTTTGCTCAACTGCGGTGACATTACCAAGAAGTGCAACAGTAAATAAAGTAAGTAGATGTTTGCAGGCAGCTGAACAAGGTGGTTTGAAGGTACTCAAATTACTGCAAACAGCCCATTTCTCTTTCTCTTCCACCTTCTACCCCATCACTTGACCGTAATGGCACTTTTGCTGTTCATCACTCTCTCTCCCCATCAATTTTCATTGCCCTCCACAGTTTCTTTATCACTTCTGTTGTCAAACATACAACTACCTTTAGTTCAGATGTTTGCCATAAATCCTGGCAATAGACATCTAACCCATGAGGAATATAAATAAATTGGGTAGTTTTAAGAGGCACTAGGCAATAATGTATTTTTTCATGTCCACAGACACACCTAATATCTTCACATCTGTATTGGAAAACTGACATTGCACTAATGCCTGCACTCTTGACTCTTTGTCTGTCCCCTCTGCGCTATTTTAAAAAGTGAAAAGATTCTGGTGCAGTAGGCAAAGACAAAACCACCCTGTGATTTAAAGCAGTCATCAGTAAAGAAAAATTTCTGTCCATTCTCTTTTTGCATGCCCTGCAGTCTGTTTTACTACAAACTGCAATTAAAAATAGAGGTTTGATTTTAACTCTAAGCT
This sequence comes from Merops nubicus, assembly GCF_000691845.1. Classification (NCBI taxonomy): domain Eukaryota; kingdom Metazoa; phylum Chordata; class Aves; order Coraciiformes; family Meropidae; genus Merops; species Merops nubicus. The sequence continues at coordinate 129,136 of NW_008598175.1, forward strand.
TTGCTAAAAGGCACTGAATGGTCCTGTGTTTAATGCTTCTGAACAGATCTATTACCATTTTCAAAGATTAAAAAAGATAGTTTTAGCTTCCAGAAAAAGAAATACCAAAACCATTGCCTCCTTTTCTGAGCAATTTTGTGGTGGAGTGTTGGTTTGGTTTTGATTTTTTTTTTAACATTTTGCTTTTTTGATGTTTTGAGTTTACTCCAGTACAAACAGAGAAAAATCAGTCTCTTTCTGCATATATATCTATTCCTCATGCTGAAATGGATGACCAAGCGCAGACTCCAACACAAAGCACCCAGTGAGCCATGTACCTTTTCACCAGTCTCGTGGCTCATTACCAGTCCTGCTTTGCCTGCTCAGACTGAAAAAATAAAACCTAGATCCACACCATGTGTACAACATTGGTGATGAGCACATCTGGCCTTATAGGAGACTACCAGATCCATGTTTATCTGACACACCCAAGAAATTTCAACTCTTCTTCCCACCAGCTCAAATTCTGGATGTTTTGGAGGCAAGAACTCTGTTCCACAGCCACAGCCCTGCCACTCCCATCAACAGCAAGATATGATTCAGTTCTCAGTAGCCTGCACCATACAGTCACAGGCTGAAAGCACAGCCTCAGCTGACAATAAGGAGACAGATCTCTAGCTGTTGACAACCTGGAGAAGCACAGCCCAGGTACCACTGAAGCTTTCAGAGGCCAAAGAAAAAGTTTTTTTTAAAAAAAATCTTTTAGCCACCATTTACTTTTTTTTTTTTTGAGGGGCACAGGGAAGAAAGGGAAGAATGAAGTGGCAGGCTCAGCTCATTTTCTGGTACTGTAGTAATCCTAGGACATGGAAAGACAAACTCCAAAAGACGCACCAGCTGAAGGACAGGGTGGCAGCAGACACACATTCATGGAGGTCTCTTCACCTTTTGCTTCTTATTTGCCCTGACCACAATGAAAGGTTAAGGCAAGCCCTGGTCACCAGGGGGACCTCCCACCTGTCCCTACCTTCTCTCCATCCTCCTACTGAGGCAGGAGCCCCTGCAAGAGTGATGGCCAGGCTTTCACAGCTTATCACAGCTTTCATCACCCCTGCCCTCCAGCAAGAGAGCCCAGCCTGTGCAGTTGCACCCAGAGCCATTACCTTCACCTCTGCAAAATGAAGGGCAGTCATGCTAGTGGAGGGGAGAAAGCTGCTTCCCCAGCAGTGTGTAATAAAGTCTAGCTGCTCTACAGAGAGGTAGCCTCACGGCCAAGGCAAGAGAGCTCACCACATCTTAGTGCTTTGTGCCCAAAACCAGGAAGGAATGCATCCTCTGAATCAGCACTGAGGCTGTAATTAATGGATTCGTGCCAGGGGCAGCAAAAAGGGACCAGGACAGGAGCCAAAAGGACTGAGCTGGCAGCTGAGTCCCTTTCCTTCAGAGAGGTGCAGGGGCACCAGCCCCTCCATCCTGATGGTGGCAGTTGTCACAGCAATTGCCATTGCCACCCTGAGGCCAACTCACAGGCAGCTAGCTGAGGCATCCTGGTAGCCAACCGTGCACCCAGCATGTCTAAGCAGCACGGTCAGACGTGTACATTTGCAGATACTTTAGCGGGTAGGCTTGGCACAAAGCAACAGTTGATTATAGCAGGTCAACACTCACCTCGCTTCCAGTCTTCTCCATCCTGGAAAATGGTCAGAAAGGTTATGCCTTTCCCCACCACTTCAGATCATGATGACCTGCAAGTGTAAACCAAGGCTGCTGCTGTTATCACAGTGATGTATATGGGGTTTCTCCCTCCCTGCTTCCTCTCCTCCCTGAAAACGATATTTCACTTCATTGCAGCTACTCTAGACACACCTATGATATGGAGTTTGGGGGAGAAGGGGGAAAAAAAGGCAAGACAGCAATTCTGGAAAACAAACAAAAAAAAAAATAGAGTTGAAAAGGGAATGGAAATATTCAGGTGTTGACAGACTGTGATGCAAAAATAGGAAACATTCATTACTGGGAAATGGTATTTAATATTTTCAATTTACATTCACATTTGAGAGTTCAAAATGGAAATGCAGTTCAGCCTCTTAGATGTGCTGTCTCTTTTCATCCTTCCCTCCCGCTCCCCAACAGAGCTGCTGCAGATGACTAGCCTCCAGCACAACCTTCACACTCACACCCAGACCAGGGTGCTGCAGAGCCAAAGCCCCACTCCACCCTAGGTCACTTTGATTCCTAGATCACCCTCACCTCAGCCCTGCAAAGGTGACAGGGGTGAGGGTCTGTGTGGGCAGTGACCACAGTTGATCAGTGGCACGCAACAGCCATTTCAGGAACACGGCTGCCTGTATAGGACAACCAAGGTCACCTTGCACTACACTCCATCTTGCTTAGGCAAACTTCGCCTGGTGTTACATTTTAGGAACCCCACAGCTTTTACGTGTCTGGTGCCACACACAGATAAGCAGCCACCACGTCGTCTGCACAAAAGCCTTGGCTCTCTGCTCCCTTATCAGGCACCCGCCACTCCCACCGCCTGATTTAAAGACTGCCTGGTGCTGGCTGCATCTGTAATGCAGTCACCAGTGATGAATTGTGATGTCATGAGTGCTAGATCGCAGCATCGCTGAAGGAATAGGAATGACAAAGGGCAAAGAACGCCTGCATTTACACACAAATGTCTTCGTAATCAACAGGGCCAGCAAAGGAAAGAGAATTAGGCAGGGAAATAGAATTAGCATTATTCGGATGCTAACTGAAAGAAAAATGATGCTTTTAAACGCTGAGTGCATGTGGTGTTTCCCGGGAATGCATGTTGCATGCTCACCTGCTGGAAACAGGCTGGGCAAAGGAAAGGGAGAGCTGAAAAGAGGCATGGGCCCCAGAGGGGGAATTATGGGTAGAGGGAGTATTGCTCTCTGTACAAAGGCTTTTACTTCGAGGAGAAGCAAGGAAAACGGGAAGTATCTCGGTAGACAGAGGTGGTTGAATCTTGTTTCTTTATTCCAGAGAGGGCTGAAACTCAAGGCTCAACTGACCAGGTCTGCAAGAGTTTCCTCCCTCCCCACCCATCCTCACCCATGGGCTGATGGAAGGGACACCAGCCTGGAGTGCTGTGCCTGAACTTCATTTTCTGCAGCTCACCCTTTCCCTTTTCACCTCTTGCCTTTATGCTTTAGAGAAGGACATCTATGAGACGGAGGTGGAGACTTCATGCTGTCAGGCATGTGCCCAATTTCACCCGCTTCTGTCACACCGGCACTGCTGAGAGGCATTCCCACTGGCATTTTTCAAATCCACACCCGACTGGCATCCATCATTCACAGTTCTCTGCTTTCTCCCTCAAAACTCCCTTCAGCTCTCACAGTTTTGCTGCTGCTGATCAGAAGATCTTTGCTTTTGAAGGTAGCCTGGGGTGGACTGCCTCCTTTTGGCTCACAGGGAATACAAAATGATGACATGTTTTTTACTTTTATGAACAGGAACCATTCAAAAGACACAGTGCTCCTGACAGCTCCTAGAGAAAAGATGTCCCAGTGGCAAACTTCTTTTTAAAGCCTGGGCTCCTCCTGATGCCCATCTGTGTTCCTTAGCATTATTAGGAGATGTTTACAGCCATTTCAGGGACATAAGGCTCCAGGCCTTCAAACTGCAGAGGAAACACAACTTTTCATTGAGCACTATCCTCTGTTCAGGCTGTGAGATTTGACTTAAAAAAAAAAAAAAAAAAGACTATCTGATGGAGGAAGATTTTCCAGGAGTGTGGCGATGCTTTTGAAGAGCAGTGTCACGATCCCTAGCTTCAGGGGTATCACAGCACTAACTAGATGTCATAACTTTCAGAAGACCACCCAGCACTGGACTCTGGGCCAAATATCTTGACATAGATGTGTGATGGTTATATTTATGCATTTCTCTATGCAGCCAGAGGCATGCAGGACTTGGGGGTTCTGCCTTCTTTTTCCTATGTGCTATGAATTTCCTGTGCTACTTGAGAAGGCTATTTTATTTGCATGGAGCTCATTTACTTTTATTTTGGAGGTGAAAATAATACTTTTTCTGCCTCACAGACTCTGGTGTAGTATCCATGAAGCTGCTGGTTGAAAAGTGCTGTAGGAGTAATAAACCACCATCGCCAAATTCACAAACTCTCTAGGAATCCTTATCTACAGCCTCCCAGCCTAATTTCGCCTTTTGATGTATACAATTGATTTCTGAACTGTCCAGCTCGACAGCAGCTACAGGGAGCTGTTTTTCAGAACGAGGTGCTTCT
>NW_008598175.1:133429-133662 GCF_000691845.1 Merops nubicus
CGCTGCGCCCACCCAACGCCCCCGGGCCACATCAGCCACTCGGCGCTACGGCAGGGTCGCAGCACGCTCCCGCAGCTCCGGCTCACTTGGAAAGCTTAAATCTTTTTCTAGTCACCTGAGCGATCCCCTTCCACCATGTCCCCACTCTGCTGTTCCCAAACCAGGAGCTCTGCAGTAAGGGCCAGCGGAGGTGAGCCGTGCAGCACCAGCCCCCCTGCCGCGGGCGCCCGCAG
>NW_008598176.1:0-24217 GCF_000691845.1 Merops nubicus
GCAGCCGCCCAGCGGGTTTCTTGCTTTCCCTCGCCGGCACTTTTCTTGCTGAGGCTCCGGGTGCCAAGTTTAGGCTCGGAGTGAACTTTTTATAAACTGCTGAACAGTGAGGTTTGATGGAGGTGCTGACACAGCATTAACTGTACGTTGAAAATGTGAGGCTGTAATTTTCCTGCTTGAGTGTGTGCAGCTAAAACGCACTCTTTTTTTTTTTCTATTTTTCTTTCTTTTCTTTTACAGCGTGTGAGGATCTAAAGGCGTATTTAGGTTTCCAGGTTCTGTGTAAGCGATGTACTTCTAATAAATCTTTACTTGCAAGAGAGAATTTGTTTTTTAAATAGGGCAGTAGTTTAGCAAACAATAATATTTCTCTAGCATGTGTTTATCTAATGCTGCTTCTGCAAGTGAGATAAATGACTTCCGTGGCTTCTTTGTTTGGTGGGTTCCTGTTGTGCCCTAGAAAAAAAAAAGGAGGATTTTTTTTTCCTTGTTGCTGTGTTTGGGGTTTTTTTCAACATGCAGTTCTGGTTAACTACGAGGACTTTTGAATTCAGAGGGAGGCTTTTAAACTGACTGCTCCGTTTTCCCAAAAGTACCACAGATGTCCAGAAGTCTCTTAAATACTTACTTGACTTTGTTTTTATTTGCTAGTAACCATATAGTACAAGTTTAGCCACACAAAATCACTTTTTGAAGTAAGCTGCTCAGCTAAGGCTGTTGTTTCCCATTTTCCATTGGAACGCAATATTTCAGTAGAGTTCAAAGGCGCCTGAGCCCTTTCTTGCTTGTGAATTTCACCACTACTCTAGGAGAACCTCCCTGAAGCATGAGAAAGGGGTGGAGCTTCAATCTGCATCACCTACTCGGTTCCTGACCTTTCTCCCGTGCTTACTAGCAAGGTGCCAATTAGAGATTGATTTTTTTTTTTTTTATGGTGGTGTTTATTGTGGTTGTGGATGTTGCCCAGCAAATTCACTGAACAAAGTGCTTTGTTTACTCCGCTGCTTCTACATGTGCTTTATTACATTTGTTAAATACAAACCATTGTATTGAAGTGTTTTAAAAGGTACGAAGCAAAACATTCAAAATTTAGGAAATGCCAGAATTAGGATTATGCATGACCACACATTCAAGCAGATGGAAAGAAATGTTGACTATGTTTGCTGAGTGGGGCAAGAATTCTGTAAGGGAAAAAAAAAAAAAGTGATCACCTAATTAAAGATTATCCTAATGCCTGTACTCCTGGGGAGCAAATTAAGATTCCTTGGTTCCTTAATTCTGGTATTGTCCAACTTTTTTGTTTGTTTGTTTGTTTTGTTCCAGTTAAGCTAATTCCACTTCCTCTGTCTTGCTGTTAGCAGGCAGAGCCTTGGGAACACGGGGAAAACTGTCCCTACTGTGGTCAGCTTGAATTCAGGCTTCTGTGATGCCAGGCAGCTGCTGAAATTTCTTACTGCAGGAAAATTCGTACTCAGCTTTTATGGGTAGGAGCATACTCAGTGCAAGACTGTCAAATTGCAGCAAATATCTTCTGAGCATGTGTGAATCAAGATTTGTTAAGTATGGCCAAATGTGGGTATACTTAATATAAATAAACACGCTCTGTAAAAGCACATCTTTGACACAAGTATGGCTGTGCTGCCAAATCTAGTTCCTTCCTCTCGAACATGGAGGAAATTTAATATCTTAATTACTTAATCACATAGGGGTTTTTTACCAAAGGATAAACATGATTTTTAAAAATCAAATTTCATTCTGTAAATCCTGTAACCACACTATCACTCCATCCCAATAATCTTTTATCATGCAAGATTTAAACTTGACTATATGAAAGTCAGGAAATGAAAGCAGCCTGTAAAAGACAGTGTTGAGAAACTTTAATTGTAGGTGTCACTAGACAGTGCACAAAATTATTTCTTGCTCCTCAATATTTTATGTGATAAATGAATCTGGAATTATTTTGGAGGTGACAGGAATTCCTATCAATTAAATTAATTTCCTTGTAATTTGTGTATAAGGATTTTTTACATCTTTTACTTGCATCAATTTAGAGAATATTCTTTCCTTTTAGTGGAGTCAAATGGAATTTACTAGAACTGGGTTTAAATTGCACTAGATAGACTGAGCAATGAAATTTCACCTTTTAATGTGTGTTTATGGCTTACAGTATTTTATTAGTCCGATATATGAAAAGGATTAATTTTACCAGTGGTGTTAAGTATTTATGGATGGCTATGCTATTTAGAATATTATTTAAGTGGTATTTACTAACAAAATAGTTGCTTTTACTAAATGCAGTGTGAAAACTGACAGACAACTTGAAAACACACAGAGGAAATGTGGATTTTGCAGAGCATCATGTTATAGCTTCTATACGTATTTTTTTGTTTCTAATATGCTGCTTTGGGTTCACTGCAGAATTAAATTACAAAATAGAAATGAAGATTTTTAGTTAGTTTTAAACTTTGCATGCTTTAAGTAGTTAAAGGGCAAAATTCACTAGGTGAAAGGCAAATTCTGGGCAAATACAGCCCTTAATTGAAGTAACATCTATTGTACATTCTTATTAGCTGGTATAACTAAGCATAGCAACTGGAAGCCATGTTCTGCTCTGACTTTCCATCTGTATGGTTTCTCTCATTTTATTGACATTTTAGGGTCTGAAAATTGAACTGAAAATGAAACCTTCTAAAACCACTAAAAATGTTCTGAACAGGATAGCTCCACTTCTGATTACTATGCATACTTCTTCTTCAGAGATGAATTAACATGCATTTGAGCGCTGATATTCTTCCCAGATTATGCAGCAGTAGCTCAGGCTTTGAAAATCAGAATCCATTAGTAATATGGGTGTGTGTCAATCAGCAGATAATGAAAGTGGACTTGCAGATTTCTTAGCAGTGATGACCTATACAGTCAATACGTTAGGGCTACAAATTTGCTGATGAACAACTGTTCCCAGTAATGTCAGCTGTATTTACTAATTTACAAGCTCACTCACTTTTGAAAGGAAAGAGAGCTAGAGGGAATATAGCTCTAAGTGTTCATAAATCACTAATAAATCTCATTATTTTTGAGGCATTACTTAAACATCAGGAGATTAAAGAACTCTTGCTGTTTCATGCTCAGATGTTTGGAGTTTAAATTTCCAAATGTTTCTCTTCAGCGATTACAGTTAAATTTGAAATTGTGCTGTGATGAAGTGAACCGACTGGTTGTGGCCCTAAGAAAAGAGAAGAAAAAAAGAACAACCCGCTGTCAAAAGCCTTCCATTAAATACCACAAGTAATGATGCAAAATGACAGATAGTCATATCGCCTGGAAATGAGGAGAGATGTTTGTGTGTGAGATGGCTGCTGGGTGCCTTTCCTGGCTCAAGAGATCAGAAACTGCAAAAATAAACAATATACCTGCCTTGTTCAAGTGTTTTCTCTAGAACAGGCTGCTCCTTTTATGTCTAGGAAATGAAGCAGAGGAAACAAAATGTGTTTAAAAAGGAAACAAAATTTTGTGAGGTACATCTACTTTTTTCTTCAATGTGAATTAAAGTTAGAGGCCTTTTAACATACCTGTGCTATTCCAATACTACTGTGTCAAATAAGATGTGTATACTATGTGTAATGAATTTTAATGGTTGGAAAAAATCACATTACAGAGAGACACAATGGAGACTTGAGGAAAAGATTGGGAGAAGATGAGATGCCTTCTGTGTTTTGTGAAAACAAGGATTTTTGAAAACTGCTAGGTGCTTACATGGAGCATTCGAAGTTAGACGAGTCTTGCTAGGGTTGGACATGCAAGCTTCCCACATAGATTGTTATGTCTAACACTGAGAGATACTTTGGTGCGTTTCAACTCTTGATGTGGTCAAGAGTTTTAAAATGGGGCGGGAGATCCGGGGAACAGGACAGCATCATTTATGACAATGATTGTCACTGGATGTTTTCCAGTGGGAGTGGTCTGGCCTCCCCTCAATTGGAGCTTGTTTCAGATTGTTTAAGGAGTATTCAGTTACCAATGCCACGTTTCCAGCTTCATTTTTTTTTCATTCATGTTTGAATCCAGTGTTTTTGATTCTGTGGACTACCTGCTCCCTGTATTTTGGCCATCTTTGTTCACAGCACACAGTGCTTGCGTTATACACTTAATGGCAGGCTCCCTACAATCTTTCCATGCTTTTCCAGTAGTTACTTTTACAGTTTTTTTTTCTATCCTGTTCTTTAAGCTGGGAACTTCATTTGAGGTAGCCTCAGGGTCACTGATCTATCCTCTTTCAGATCCTTTCTCAAGTCTCACTTCTACCAATAACATTTGAAAGAATTAAACCAAGTAGAGGAGCAGTTGTATATTGAGGCAAAAAATATTTTTAAAGTAACCATATACATTTTACTACTTTTCCGTCTCATTTTTATGTTGTGATTTTAGGTGGTGAGCTGTAGAAGCAGGGTCTGTTTCTTTTCTGTCTTTTCAGTGCCTTGAACATTAAGGATACTGTTACAGTATTGATAATATGAGGGCAATATTGCAAAAATAATAGATTTTTAAGGTCAGAAAAGAGCATAGTCAATTAAACAACTTAAACTATGTACTAACACTGCACATTCACTGTCCTTATTGACTTCAGTTGCTGTTCTCAATGTTCAGCTTTTCTGAAAAATTATCTTTGAGGGCTTCAAGGCCTGATCAGTATAGAAACAGATGACAGGCTACTAATGACGCTGGGAGGTTTGGATTGTTATTCCCTGTTAGTGTGTGTAGCTATATTCTCCTATTTACCTAGGTCAAATTCCCAGGTACTGCACTTTTTATACAAAAAGGAATGATTTTTTTTCCTTCATTTTGCAGCTAGGGAGGTATGGGCTACTCTAATACTGTATACTTTTTTACACAAAAGACCTTGTATTGAGTTGCATACAGTTCTGTAGAATTAAGCTGGCTTGTAAGTTTTGCCACAAATTGCCTTGTACAGGCTCATTCCACATATTTTATTGTTAATATATTGGCCAGTGTTTTGCTTATGCTGTAACTATTCTCCTAGCTGTTCTGTGGAGAAGCTTTTGCAGCTTGTTTCTCGGAAGCAGAGAACTTGAGGGGTAGGGAAGAAGATGTGGCACACTGATGTCAAGGGCACACCTGTTGCTAAAGGCATACATTTTTCTGAGAATGTTTGTGTTTGGATAAATGCTAAATTTTTGAAAAATCCATTTTTCACAAGGAAGACTTACCCTGATGTTTTGCTTTGGTACTTTGTTACAGGCTGCTTTGAAGACAAGCACCACAGTGGAAATCAGGAAAATTCTCTATTGCTTGTAGTGCCTTTCCAAGGAGTACATAAGTATCATGAAGGGGAGTCTTGTTGCTCAAACATAACTCTAGAAGTACCTGGGAATTATTAGAGAGACTGGAGAATAAGTATTTGGAGAAGGCATCTGAGGATGCAGAAAGCTGGAAGTAGGGTCAGATAATGAAACTAAGGACTAGCTGGACAAGGAGACAGGACATGAGCTAGAGGAGGAAGTAAGAGATGTGGGAAGCGTTAGGAAAAGTGACAAAACTGAGAACTGAAGGAGAAATGAGCCAGGAACAGTTATGATCAGGGTGTGGAAGGGTCAAGGAGAGACAGCTATGAGGAAGACAGGTTTCACAGACATAATTGTTGCAGGATGATGTTCATCAGTGCTAAGCAGGTTTAAGTTGTAGGCATGAAGTTATCAGCGTGTTTTAAGGACAAACTGAAGAAGGTGTAAGGCAGAGGTTTTGGGACTTTTTGATGGAGGTTTCTTCACATATCTTGAAGAACTGCAGAAAGTTGTGGGAGGAGGCTCTATATTGCTGCTGAGCTATGCATCGCCTAACATCTAGAGTAGACCCTGATATTCCTGAGTCTTGCTCTGCTTGTGCTGTCAGCATCTGTCTGTGATACTTACTGGGCCTTGTTCCCCTCTTTTGGTGGTCCTCACTGAAGCAGACAGTGTAGGGATATCGGTTGCCTCATTAGCTCATGTTGCAGGTGGATGGTTGTTCTCAAGGCTCCATCTCTGATGGTGAGGCCTGGGAGCACCAGGATACTGCCACAGGAGGGCATTTCAAGCTCAGTTCTGAAAGCCTAGAAAATTATGCATTTGCACACAACTATGGACATCTAAATGATCTCTATTCAAAGAATGATAAAGTTTTTGTGTCCCAGCTCTTGGCAGCTATGCAATGACAACTTTAACTTGACTTCAAATGAACTGTGGTTCCTGTGCATGTGTTTTGATTATAGTATTGGAATACCTAGCTCCTTCATAGTGGTGGTAACTGTCTTGGCAACTTTAGGCAGGAGGAAGCATTGTCCCATCTCCATCTTCCCTCAGCTAGAAAGGGGGAAACGAAATTTAGTGTACTTAGTGCAATCCCCCCACAGGCCATTGCTGCCCCCACTTCTCCCCTGGACAGTGCCTGCTGCCCCTGGTCAGCTGGACACTCATCAATTTCATTGTGTTTGCATGCTCCTAGAGCATCAGTGATATGCTTGCCTTGCCTGAATTGTGTAATTTTTTAAACTTAATGTTTATTTTGTGCTTCTGTAAAACATCAAGAACATTTATGATATATGCAACTATAGGGGCCCCTTTGGATTAAGTATCTGCTCTGTAGCCTCTTGAAGTTTTGGAAAAACTACATCTAGTGACCTAAGTGATATTTCTGTCTTTTTTGTTTCTCTGAATATTCTGTGGTTAAAAAAGTGGGTCATGTATGTGTAATCACATGGTAACATATTCATGTGATGTTATGCTTTGTTACCTTAAGAGTCTGACAAACTGTTTCCCTCCATGCAAGCATTTACTGTCTTGAAACTCTAGGCCAATGTGTTTCTCCCATCCCAAGTCCTCAGTTACTCAAACTGCAAACAATTAGGTAGACTTTCTTTTTTTCAGATAAGAGGCAGAATAAATCAAGAATGGTACAGTAAAACTAGAAAAAAAAACATCTTTTCTCATTTACATCTAACTTTTTTTTTTATGATACTTTCCTTCACTTTACCATCAACTCGGTTTTTGTTCCTCTTTTCCACAAGAACTTTGTATGTAATATGCACATATGAAAATATTTGCATCAAAATCCTGAAGTTAACAGCCTCTCTTAAATTTATCTTTATAATCTTTTCCTGCTGTCATGCATACTAAGTTGGTGTTTGACTCTGCTTACCCTCGTCCTGATTAGCGTGACAATGTCTTGGGACTGTCACCTTGATCTTACTGAAGCTCCTTCTGTATTTACCTTTATGCAGCTTTATTGATATCCTTGCAGTTTGTACGTGCAGATGTGCAATGAAAAAAATAATGTGATTCCTGAGGAGTGTACTTCACAACCATTGGAAGTGCCAGAGATGCTGATAGAGAATACTCTGGAGTGAGATGTAGATGTGTGGGTGGTAGCCACTAGCTTTGTGAAAGGGATTCCAGTAGGTAGAGCAGAAGAAATGAGAAAGAAGAGTAGTCAGTAAAAGCTACTTGGATGACATAATTTTGAAGCTTTTGTTGATGTATATCACTAAATAACATGTTCCAGTCTTCTCTTATTCTGCATTTCTTTAATGCTGAAATATTTTTTTCCCATAACCATATGTGTATTTCACTGCAAATGTTTGAAAACTGCTAGTGTTTTTCATTTGTCAATATTGTAGTGAAATAAAACTTACCCTTGATACATACTTTTTTCTTCATTCAGAATGCTTAGTGAAACCATGTAGGAACCATGGTATGCATAAATATACCCCCGTAAAACATCATGCAAATAATGCTAGCATTTTCAGAAGATCTAGACATTATCTAATACCCAGGGTGAGGCACATGATTTTTTTTTTTTTTTCCTCCAGCAAATAATCACTACAATACATATATTCAATGACAATCGTACATATATTCAAAAATCACTTCTTGTTTGCTTACTGAACTGTCAAATCTGCAAATGATATTTAAAAGTTGCTTTATCTTTGTGTGATGGTAGTGCAGCGTTTGCCTGCAAGGAGGTTTGTAGAAGTTGTTGGTAGGCGTTTGTGTTTTCCATAGTGTAATGCTGCCACCTGATGGCAAAAAGAATCGGGACAAAGTACTATATGCTTTTTCGGGTTGTATAAAGTTTATTTCAGTGGGATTAATGCAGTCATGTTTAATATGTCTTAAAGGGAGTAAACATCTCTACAGGATTACTCCGTGAAACTGCAGAGAAGCACTTTTATTTGCTTGAGTTTTAATACCTTAAATGTTTTTTGTTTTTTTTTTTTTTTTTGGAAAGTAGGATGACTGGAAGCCTAGCATTGCTCTAGTGGTTGGGTCCAAAATTGAGGATGAAATCCACACCAAGGCCCTGTCTCTTGCTGTGCAGGTGCCACAGCGGAAGCTTTTCAGCCTGGTAACACGTGATGACATTTTCAGACAGGTATTCCAAGAAAGAAACTTATAAGAACAGACCAAACCCTAGATCTCACTTCTAGATACTAACTTTACTAACTTCTTTGATCTGTGATAACTGTAAATTTCATATTCAATTGAATAACTGTGGAAGTTTTAAAAATTACACTATTTCATACAAAAAAGATGGAAAAATAAAAATCGTGCCATATAATTTAGTCTGCTCCCTGTAAACACTGAGGGTTTGTTACAGATTTTTCTTCAAGATGCTGATCACGAAAGGTCCCTCCCTACAGTACAAGGCTACCATAAAATGATTGCTCACCTTTTTGGATTGCGAGCATAGTGTTTGCAATAGGGTTTTAATGAGTAAAATCATCTGTATACACTTAAAATCTCACAATAGAATGCTTTATTCCTTTGCAGATCAGAGAATGTGGGAATCAAAAGGGAAAGAAGGTTAAGGATGTGCCCATGTACTATGAGGTAGGTGAAACATGTATTGCTCTCTTACACTGAGGTAAATACATCTGTGTGGTTATGTTATGCATACCTGAGTAAATGCAGATCTATTGGATGTCACTGGTAAATATTCAACCATCTACATACTTAAACTGCTTTCCTTTTGTGATACCAACAGTATTCTGTTAATTAAGGATCAAGATGTCTTCTTAGGGATATGAGTTTAATTATGTTAAAAATATGTTATGTGGTTATATTTTTATGGTAGTGTCACAAATTACAGAAAAACAGTGAGACTCTGCTCTCTCAGATGCTCCCAGTAATTTAGAGTCTTATACTTTCATTTATGGGAATGCAGTCCCATAAATGAAATGCCACCTCTGTGTCCTAGTATCAGTTATAATTTTAGTCTGATGTTAAATTCTGACCTAGTTCATCTAGTGGGGTATGTCAGCAGGGTTAAGAATCGTGCTTAGTACAAAGAGTACTTCCTCCTAGCTTGTTAATGTTTTACTTGCAGCTTGTGAGAGGCTATAAAATTCTGTGATTAATTAGAAGATTGTTTAAAATTTTCTCGGGTAGAGTTTTTATGGCCCTGCTGACCTGGAGCATAAAGAATTCTGGATCACTCTAAAAAGATCTTGTTTGCGTTTTAGTTCTGCAATGACTAATAAACTTTTTATGTGTCTCAGGTTTTGGTGGACTTTATAACAGGTCTTTTTAGTTGCAGTCTGTTTTTAGGTAATGCCAGACTACTATCTGAACAAGTCCCTTTGGAACTATTTACCACTGACATGACTGTGAATTTTATGCAATTAACCCTCTTCTTTTAGGACTAGCCTTCCAGGCAAACTCACCCTTACATTACCTGGTATGTAAAACCTCTTCAGTCCTACTGAGAGAGGGATTTTGAAGTCTAGCTGTAAGCAGAAGCTTTGTATGATACCTGTATTTAATTACTAAGAGCAATTTTCCTTGTGAAGTGGATACTTATTAAATTCCATCTGTCAGTGCTGTGTCTCATTAGCTACTTACTTCACTCCTCAAAGACATTTTTTTTACCTCCTCCCCTTTAAGAGAGAATATAAAATGCCTGTTCTGACCTTTTGCTTGGACTCAGTTTCCGTTCTGGCTGTAGCAAATTAAAAGATTGAGCACGTTGCCACAAGCACTAAAATCCTGCCTCTCTGGGCAGAATTTCCTCCCGAGGTCTCTTAAAATCCATGTGCAGTTTGTGCATTCAGAGCTTTCACTGCAGTAGGAATAAACAAGTATGAGGTTAGCACAGAACACAGGGTTGCAAAATGTTCTTCTGAGAGGAACATTTCTATCTTCACTGCATACAGTTCTCTTCTCTGTGGTAGGCTTCAACTCACTGGCATTTCCACAAACACGTATTCATTTCCAGGGTGACTGTAAATGACATTCCTGACCTTTAATGGTCTTTGAACGTATGACGTGTGTGTGTGTGTGAATTTGGGACTGATGACAAGCACAGTAATATGGTTATTAATGGTATTAATAGTAACATTGTTACCCATGTCACTGGTCTTGCACATTGTGTCTACTGAAATGCAGGGCTTTAGTACATTTCGGTTAAGCAGGCTGCATTGCCTACAAGCCAAGAAACTTTTAACAGACTGTTCTTGGAATATTGCAAGCTAGATATAATATTAAAATAATTCTAAATTACTTCCCTTCTGGGTTTCTATCATCTTACTGTATTGTATTTAGTACCACTCAATAACAGTGATATGAAATACAAAGTAAAGAAGATCAGGGCAGAGTTTGTGAATATGTAGCTCTAAAAGATTTATAAATCCAGGAAAATTAGATGTCTAACACCTTTTCTGTCTCTTAAGTGACTTGATGAGAGTTGGAGTCCTGATTGGTAATTTTGTGCTAATTCCAGCACTTCAGTAAATAATATTAGGCTGAGCGTCTCTTAAAGGTGCCATGGAAATTTTCTTGTTCTTTGTATAAGAAGGTAAAATGTTACACTTCCTGAAAATTACAATACATTTCATAAAGAATCAGTTTAATTTCTCATGTACAGTTTTTTCCAACAGATGAGACCTAAAACAACAGTATGTTTTAATAAAATATATGTATTTTATAAGCAAGGTATGTATATTTTATTGTTTATGTACCTGTTCTGTTTTCTCAGCGTTCTATTATGGTTGGTAATGTCATGTGTAATCAATTTGCTTTACCACTACTAAATATGATGGTATTTTAGTTTATAAACTTTGAATTTTGAAAATCTATTCAAATGTAAATTTTCCATACAAAATTTTTTTATGAGACTGATTTTTTTTTTTTTTTTTCCCTCCTTGAAAATTCTGCTGAGATTGAGTTCAGGGACTGTGTGGATAGAAGTTGGGGTGGTTTGTTTTGTTTTGTTCTTTTCTTGTAAGAGTTGTTTTCCAGTTTTGTTTGACTCATTAGGCAAGAGTTAGGAAAGATACCAAAGAAATATTGATAAGCAATCTTGTCCCAGACTCATAAGCAAACAAGCTGGAGCTAGAGAGTAGTACCATAGTCAGAAGAGATTGTGAAAGAAGATGGAGCCCCTTGTGAGCCCTTCGTATGAGAAGACTGGAAGTAGATAGATGGCATTGATGAAAATGGGTAGTTGAATAAGGGACACGAGGATGTAAAAGACAAGTACATCAATAGCAAAAGGAAGAGTAGGGAAAACATGATCCTACTGCTGCATGAGATGGGAGCCCTGGTGGCAGAGGATACAGAGAAGGCAGAGTTGCTGAAAGCCTTTTTTGCTTCAGTCTTTACAGCTAAGACCAACCTTCAGGAATCCCAGTCCCTGGAGGTAAGAGAGAAAGCATGAAGGAAGGCAGACCCTCCACGGGTTGATCAGGACTGGGTTAGAGATCATTTAGGCAAACTGAACACTCGCAAATCCATGGGTCCAAATGGATTCCACCCACTAGTGCTGAGGGAGCTGACTAATGTTGTTACTGTGCCACTCCAAAATTTTTGAAAGATCATGGAGACCAGGAGAGGTGCCCGAGGACTGGAGGAAAGCCAATGTCACATCAGTCTTCAAAAAAGGCAAGGAGGAGGATTCAGGAAATCACAGACCTGTCAGCCTCATCTCAATCCCTGGAAAGGTGATGGAACAGCTCATTCTGGAGGTCATCTCCAAGCACATGGAGGGAAAGAAGGTTACCAGAAACAGCCAGCGTGGATTCACCAAGGAGAAATCATGCTTAACCAACCTAATAGCCTTCTGTGATGGTGTGACTAGCTGGGCAGATAAGGGGAGAGCAGTGGATATTGTCCACCTCAACTTCAGCAAGGCTTTTGACACTGCGTGCCATAACATCCCCATAGGTAAGCTCAGGAAGTGTGGGTTAAACTGATGTGGATTGAGAACTTGCTAAACAATAGAACTCAGAGGGCTGTGATCAGTGGAGCTGAGTCTAGTTGGAGGCCTGTAGCTCGTGGTGTGGCCCAGGGATCAGTGCTGGGTCCAGTCTTGTTCAGCATCTTCGTCAATGACCTGGATGAAGCGACAGAGTGTACCTGGGTGTGTTCTTGTGCAGCCTGCTCTAGAAGAACCAGCTTTGGCAGGGGATTGGACTAGATCTCCTGAAGAAGATGGTCTCCTTCCAACCCCTACCATTCTGTGATTCTGTGACATGGCTATGAGAGAGAGAGAGAGATTGCAGGGAGAGAGACATGGAACAGTTTTTTGGTTCTTTCAGATAAGCTGAGATGCTTGGGATAAAGGGTTGTGGAAAGATGAAAAAAGGCAGAAGTTGCAGAAAGAGACAAGAGCAGTTTTGTTTGGATGTGGATCCCAGAATGCTGCCTTCAGAATGTGTCCTTGTGCTTGCAAAGCCAGCAAAACTGAAGTCTGTAACAGCAGTATCCTTCCACATTTCTCTGACTCATCTCCAGGACAAGTCATCCTGTGTAACCAAAAAGGCTAAACTGCAATTAAAAATGTTCATCTTTATTCCACTGCCTGTCAAGAATTAATGTATTAATTCTGGTTTCTCACAGCAAGCCTTCTACCTATAGTCAAACTGAAAATTATAATTAAATCAAGTGCCAAATCCAAATCATGGCTCATTCTCATCCTGGAATTCTGTGAGACTGGAGCAGAATAATTTGGTTATAAATAAGTCTTTCCCAGCTGTTAGTCACTAGGTGGATAGCTAACTTGACTGGCATTGCCTGCATCTTGAGGATGGAAGGCAGCAGGAGCAATATGCACTGCACTCCAGAATTCCTTCTTGGACTTATGATTCCTTGAGGACAAGTACAGGTGAACACGAATTAGAAAAGCTCCTAGGCATGGCAGAATTCAATATATGTGTATTTTTATATATATAAATATATGTTTACATATCTACATTTTAAAACAAATCTAAGAAGTAAATTCATCTGCTAGACTCTGTATAGTATGCTGTGGAAGAGTGGAAGCATATTTTAAGTAGAAAAGATGGGTACAGCGTAGGGGAGGAGGCCATTACACAAGTGGAGGGGAGTCAGTGCAAGCAGTAAATCCCCTAGCTTGCGGGGTGTGGAAGAGGTGGCTGGAGAAGGCATTCATATTGGAAAGGAAAATGTAAATGGACTATCTGGGCTGTGGACCTCAAATGTACTGCAAATGTTTGGTATAGTTGGAAGCTTCCTGCAAGTGATTTGTTTCATCCTGGCCCCTGTCTTTAATGAGGCTTTTTTTTTTTTTTCTCTCTCTCCTCTTTTTCCCCTGCAAGAAACAGAACTTTGAAGAGTTTTTCTTCTCCCTCCAGCTCTAAAACACAGAGAGCATTGGGTCAGCTTTATTTCTCAGCCTAGGCTGGAAAGGGCTTGGTAAATGTCTAGTGTTTTAGGTTTACATTGTTACAGTTTACATTGTTCTCACTTACAAGACTATTTCAGTGGGAGTTATGTCACTTCTGTGAGAGCTAACTTTCCTGGTCAGGTGTGAAAACTTCAGACTTGTTTTTCCAGTGTAAATAGACCTGGTTTCCCAAGAGACCACAGTGAATGCTACAGATAGATAGATAGATATGCCCAAAACTAAGATCACTCAATTGTTTGTTTCTTCTTTTTTTGGTGAGAAAGGCTACTGACAAGAAAATTTTTAAACACTAGCCCACGAGTTAGATTTCTTACCAGGGTTGCTATCACCAGTTTTTGTGTTCCGTGAAATTAGTAGGTAGATTTGATTGCCAGACTGTAGCACAAGTCACAGGGTGGGTTCTTTTTGTTTGCCTTTTTTTTTTTTTTGCCAAAAATAATGTATGATGAAATTTTTAAAATCAAGCTTGGATTTTTTTTTTAATGGTTAAAAACAATCAAGAATATGGAGAGTGGGTTTAGACTACATCTTAGGAAGAAGTTCTTCAGGATGAAGGTGGTGAAACTCTGAAATGGATTGCCCAGAGACGTGGATGCCCCACCACCACCACACCCCCTGCCCTGGAGATGTTCCAGGCCAGATTGGATGGGACTGGGGCCCTGAGCAACCTGGTCTAGTTGAGAGCGACCCAGGGGCGTTGGATTACGTGACCTCTAGGGCCCCTTCCAACCTAAGCCATTCTATGAATCTGCCACAACTTAATTTGTTTCTGGGGAGAACCTTTCCTGATAAAAGTTGTTTCTGGTTTCAGTGTAAATGTGCATTTCAATGTATGGCTTGCAGCCATAATTACTAAATTAAATAAAATCTTGCCATTAATCTTCTCTGTGTAGAAACTTTGAGATTGTGTTCAAATGATCCCTTAATTTTTCTCTTAATTTAGAAATGTGTAATAAATTCCTTCATGTTTTTTCTCAGTTTTTTAATATTTTCTGTGAATCTTCTCCAATAAACATTTAGAATTCACTATTTTTATTTAATTGTGGGCACTGAATGGACTTAGTGTTTTTGCTGAGTATATATCAAATACAAGCCTAACAAAATGCATGTACTCTTATTTGACAGCTCATCGTATAGAAATCTGAAGACTGCATAAGTTGTCTTTGCTGCTGCCTTGCACTGAGAGCTAATTTTGGGTTGATTGGTTCATCTTCAACCAATGAATGCTTACCAAAGTTACCACTTTACAGGTTCTCCATCCTATAAATTTGGCCTGTTTTCTTTCTTCTAAGATAAAAGTCTCCTATTGAAGTGTTGGGGTTTAAACCCCTGGCCCTCAATCAAGATCGATATATGGGTGATGTCCACAACCAGGCAAGAAAGACCTTCCTGACTGGTTTTCACCCAGGGTGTGGCTAGTCTTGGGTGGGAACCAATTAGGAGATCCCTACCAGGTGCTCTGCCTTTAGCATTAACATAATGTGTCCTGCCTCCAAGTGAACAGCATAAAAGCTGATTCTGTCTGCAGTGGTTTGGGGGGGTGTTTATCTGTGTAGTGAATATGTGAAGTAGGATTTTCAGTTACTGGAAGGAACCTCTGACTGACCATTGTAGGTAGAGCCCCCAGCAGCAGCAGGACATCAGTATGGCTGGGAGCAGAGGAAGAAATATCTGTAATAATGGCATTGTTCTATGGTCATGGCCATGCAACTGGAATTGGGCTGGTCACCTGGTTCCTTGGTCGATTCGCTCCTGTCTCCACTGTGTCTTGCATTGTGAGTGAATATATTTCAACCTTTTCTTTCCTCCAGTGGTTGGCTACCTCAGATCCCTTGTATATGGTTTAAAATCAGAGGGAGGGGTCTGGCCTATGTACTGTCTTATGTGTCATAATTATCATATTATGATAATTAATATTATCATATTAATTATAATATCCTTCCTGTTGGGATATGTGGTCAGCAAAAGATCTAGCTTAATAAAATCAAGTTGTATTGCTTTCTTCCACAATTCTAACTACAGTAACCAAATTTCTTAGTGTGAATAGGTTGGCCACTACATTCTTTCTAACTCCCATGGTTATTGTGTCTTCCAGAGATCTTATAATTGAAGACTTTGTGTCTTTTCCCCAATCACTGACAAACTTTTGAATAGATTAGTCTCAATATGTTGTATGCTTCAGTCCACACAAATTCATCTATTTGATGATGACTCTTTGTTAATTGCATTTTTAGATCTGTCAGTTAATGAGTTTTATCTTTGTCACTGCTTTATTAGCTATAGAATGCTTGTATCTAATTCAGTAGTTAAAGACTACTTAGTAACTGACACACATGACAAGCAGAACTCCCTGTCTCTTCCAGCTAGAATGGCAATCTTACCAGAGAAATCTGTTCTCTTTATGAGAAGACCACCTTTCATTTTTTTAAGCATTGATGTAACAGCAGCTTTCTTGTGTTTAGTTTAAAACTGCTCTTCTTCTCCAACAGTTGCTTAAAGTCAATATTCATCACATAAAGAGCTCTTCAGCTATCTATTTTTAATAATTCTTCGATTACATTGTCCAGGTCTCCTGGTTTTTGCTATGCTTACCTATAAAACTGCCTTTTTGCAACGTTCCTTTGATACAGGTGGAAATAAATGCTTATTAATGAAGTGATACAACCATATTATCTGTTGTTTTTCCAAGTATAGAGTGGAATAATCACTGATTAACCCTACTTTTTCTGCATCTTTATTGACTCTTCTACTGTTTCCATTTAATACCAAGCCCATACCATGTTAAGGATATTTTATTCCTAATACAGTTTAAAAAATAAAAAGCTAAATATATAATTGTCCTTATCCCTGCTGGCATATATTGTCTTCCCCTTGCTTTTCTTCCTTACATCTGAAATAGTGCAAACTTTTCAATCAGGCTGTCCAGGACCTTGTTACCTGTCTGATTGCACTGAATTTTCTGTCTTCAATTCTTGCATGTGACAAGCAAACAAACATGAGTTTGCATGTCACGTGCAAGAACTGTTAATACTTAAACAGAAGAGATTACCAAAAATATAGAACTTTGATCACAAATTGTTCTGCTTCGTGTCATCGTTGGCCCAACACAGAACCTGTTTGAATCTTCTGTCAGCTTGCTTGTAGATATGCGTGGCAGATGGCTCTTACACAAAATGTCACTTTATTCTACCTCCTTGCTAGCAGAGGAGGAGTATCAACTCAGATACTTCAAACTTCAGGTCCGATGCAAACAGAAGTGCCAGTTTTGCTTTTTGAGTCAAGATACACAGTAGCCAATCTGTATCACCAGCCATATTGAGACAGCAACCTAGTTGTGCAGGTTCAACAAACAAACCAAAGAGACCCCCGAATTAAATCCTTCTACTGCCAGGCATAATAGACATGGTTTTGCCATTAAAATCCAGTTCAGTTGAATGCTTGCATATAAATCTTTCTTAGTTCATGCTTTGTATAGCTCATTTTGAGAACCAAAAGGTTATTGCTAGAAACAGATTCTTGCATGGTTTTAAAATTATTTGTATGGTACATGGACTTTTTTTCTTTGTTTTTTTTTGGTTTTTTTTTTTTTTGTTTTGGTTTCTTTTAATTTGCTAAGATTGTGCTGCCAGAATTCTTGGGAATTGTGTAATGTTCACAGTGCTTCTTCCATTAATAGGTAACATGCTGCAGCAGAGACAAATGAATCCTTGGATTTTCTAGGTGTACATGAAACGGATTCCTCTCTTGTCACTTACAACACAAAATACATAACCCAAGATATTAAGCATTTCGATGGGACAGTGAAACTTATCAATGAACATGCTAAAGTGGAAAAATTTGAATTAATTTAGCCAGTAAACAAGGGACTTAAAGCAGTCTTTAAATGTTTCTGTGAATTAATGCTTAGCTCGAATTGTGTTGAACGTAGACTTATGAAGAGAGGGTTGGTGCTGGTAAGACTATTTGAAGTGCTGGTCACATAAGAAGGTCCATTTTATTTTGGAACTAAGCATGTTGTTCCTGGGAGAGATGCTCTCCCTGTATTATGGAATTTTATATATGTTTATATTGTATTATATACAGTTCTATGTTATTTAATTCCTCCTATTACCCCAGTGACATTAGTTTTGTTTCAAGTAACCAGTTAAGATTAGCCATTCTATTTCTAAATAACTCTCACGTCCTCTCTTCAGTAGGTCTTAAAAACATCATATCTTTCTATTATCTTATTCTTTTCTGTTGTCTTCTGTCCCTTTTTTAGATTCTCATCATTGTGTTTGGCAATATTTTCAGTGTTAAGGATTTTTATAGTAAATTTATAGGTTAGAAAAATAAAAAGTTTTGGTTTTAACTTGATGTGAAAGTAGAACTCTTAATATCACAGACATCTGGCAAGGAACATTTTCACCCAAGAAAGTTGTGAGTTGTGTGGCATCTGGAGGAGAGCAAAGATTCATTAGTAGCCAGGATATGTGTCACTGAGGAAAAAAGTTTCAGAAAGAATGCTAGTCAGGAGTGCTTTTAAGGAAGCCTTTTGGTTTCTTGTGGAAATATCTAATTAAAGATGGCATATTTTTGTGGAAGTGTATAGATTTTGACAAAACACCATCAGGAGAGTTGTGGTCGAGAAAGGATTTCTCAAAAGTGGAGTCATATTGAACCCCAGCCTCCTCAGTCTAAAAATGTCTCCCAATAGGATTCAATTTTGTAATAAAAGTTAGAAGGATTTTGTTTGCGTTCTAATGTAGAACAAATTCAGTTTTAAAAATTATAAAATGAAACAGCTAAGGAGCCGAAACTTGTCTGGTGTCATTGTTCTGATGAAAGCGTTTGACATTAAAAACAACTTTGGGAGACATGCTGAATGGCCATCAGGATAGATTTAATTTGATTTTTCATTCCAGTGCAGGAGCAAACCAGCTAATCCCAGAATCCTTTGTCACCCAAGGGAAAAAAGCGAACCTGCCCAAAGCCCTGTTGCAAAGCTGAGCTGAGGTGGAAAGATCCTGCCTAGGAGTTCTGTGGTGCCAAGCCTGCAAGGCCATTGGGACTTCCTGGCCCACAAGTTCTGAGGCAGCTTAGGAAACTTTGGCGAGACGTAGCTAGGTGGGTTCTGCCAGCACAAGGGTTGATGAGACAACTTTGCTTCTTACATCTTTTTGTTCCACTTGAGTTCTTTTCCCAGCCAGATGCAATGTTAGAGAAGCGTGACTAAATCCATTAGCTTTGTAATGTTCATTGTGTGGATCCATTTGGTTGGAATTAGTGGAGATAATTTCCTTCTCAGAAGCATAAAATATTCTACTCCAAAATGGAAAGACTATTTAGGCAGATTCATGCCACTGAAATGTAAACTTATCAATATTTGATCATTGCAGTATATCTCTTCTTCCGTGCACATATCACAGCAGACCAGCCTGTCCTCTCTTTTTAAAAAGATCTGGGTTCTGTAGGCATTCTTCAGAAATCACTTGAAATGCTATTTCGACTTGCTCCCCCCAATCTGAGTGTTAAAAGCAAACAGATACCTGAAGGATGACATGAGAAAACCTCTGGATGCATAGAACTCCTTCCTGAGATAGCAATGCTGATGACTGATCTTTGGAATCAGTGGATATTTGTGTTGTATTTTGTCTTCCCTTAGAGCAGCTCATTTTGGTAGCAGTTAAAGTGGTCAGGAAGCTGTAGCAGGTATATGTCACAAATGGTGAGCAAGAGAGTTCTTGTATGAGCTCTTTTAATAGAGGTGAAAAGTCATCCTGATTTTTAGGTAATGCATTTTCTCATTTTTACTTAAATTAGGTTAATCACTTCTTTGTATTTCCCTTAAAATGTTATTTAAATACTTGTAACGCTAAGATACATACACAGTACCCATGCCTTAGAAAGTTTTCATTCTGCATTGCTGACATGAGACCAGTTAAGGTATGCCCTCAGGTTGCACATTTTCTGTAGAGAGAGGTTTAAAGAATAGACCTCCTTACAATGGATATTTCTAATTGGGTTTCTGATAACTAGATCAAGCTGTGTTGTGATTTGGAAAAAAACAGACTCACTCATATAAGTGACAGTGTATTTCTATAGGGCACAAGCAGCCATTGTTTTAGAAAGCCCTGAATATGTTATCAGCTCCCTGGATATGGAAGAACTACACTATGAAATGGATTTACCACTGTTAGTAGGAAGTGATGCTACTGCTTCCAAGTAGTGATAAATCTCTGAAAGTTGATAATGCAATTTATCACCTTGAAAGCTTTTCTGATTATGATTTAGCAGCCACAATGGTTCCGTATATTGAAAAGGAGGCATTTCAAAGAAAGATACCATAAAGACTCTGACTTTAAATATTTCCCTAACTTTTAAGACCCACCTCCTATCTCAGTGGCACTGGCATCTGCCAATAGTATAGTGTCACTTATAAGCTCTTGTGCAGTGTTTGAATGGCTTGAAATACATGCCCTTTGCACCAGCCAGCTAAATCTCTGCATGGTTCATCCTGCCACCATATGAGATCAAATGCTGCATCACTGAAGCCTTTCTGCACTTCACAAATGTGACCCCCACTGTGTGAGGAATGCTGTTTCCTCTTCCTTTAAAGGAAAAGAGGCCCTACATAACTGAGTTTGTCCATCCAAGTTTCCATGGTTTCTCACATAAGGAAAAGGTCATCACTAGTGAGATGAAGTATAGCCAATCCGAAACGAATCCACTTCATAGCATCCCAAAAAACTCCTTCTGTACTCCTACCAAGTCTTTGTCTGCAGCTTTTTTTTTTTTTAATTAAAGCTCTGTGGATACTTAACTGTTTATTCCAGGTGCCTGCATAATTCACAGGACCACAGATGAAGTGAATATGCATAAGTGTAATAAATTTCTTTTATCTATGCTGCATGGATTATCTATGTTCTGTCACTAAACTAGCAGTGGTGAAAGACTGTTTTTTTATTTGCTTGTGTATAAAGCAGTTTTTACATTGCTGTATGAAAACCTATTTACTTTCTTTGTATTGCCAAATGCAGTGTGCTCATTTTCTCTTTGTCTTATTTGTCTGACCTTCTCCACAGTTGTGGAATGTACTGTTAAATTGTTTGGTTTATACTTCCCTTAATGCCCTGTGTAAGAAAGTTTGCCCTTCCCACCCACTCAGAGTTGTCCAGCTCACTATAGACCTTGGACATGTATCTTCATTCCTGCATTCTCTGTCTACAAAATAGGAATAATAATGATGCATTGCTTTTGACTTGTACAATGCTTTGAAGTTCTCAAGAAGAATGGATTGAAAAAGGGTCTAAATGTTCCTTCCTTCTTCCATGAACAATAAATCAGCAATTGCCATTGAGCAGGGTTACTATGTATACACTTTCCAGGAATCCTTCCAGAATCCCTTCACTTCTCCTCTGTTGTGTTTCAAGAAATGTGCAACTCATCTCAATTAAGCATTTGGGAAGCCTCCCTTTCCATAGGCTGTTAACACTGCTTCTGCCAAAACACCTATATGAGAATTCTTGTCTCTAAGGGAAATTACTATGATATTTATGTAGCTAGCCCTGGGTGACTAGTAGTAGTAGTTTCTAGTCTGCCTACAGTCTGTGGGATTTTTTAAGACTGTTCTTAACATAATCTTCATTTTCTGCCATGACTATGGAGTCACTGGAAGTCTTTCCAGAAGCCTTCTATGGTTGGCTTGTTGAGATAAGAGACCAGTAGGCAGTCTGACTCTGAATATGAAGGATATAAAGCAGAACTGATCTTAACCATGATTTATTTTCCTATGTGTATGTTAAGGAGCTCATCAGGTTTATTGGGTTTGGAGGGACAGGACTGTTCAGGGAGTGTTTATAAGTGAAGTGTTTTGGTTGTTTTGTCTCCCTGCTACAAAATTTGGAGAAATCTAGATTTTAAGAGACCTCATTTTCTGTACTTCGCTTTAATTTGTACAAAAGAATAATTCAGTGTGTAATAGTCTGGATTCCATTTTGGCTTTGTTTTATTCAGAGAAGCATTTTTAGTGCCTACATTTGCTTACCTCAATTTTACTTGAGAAGTGAAAATGTCTAAGCTGGGCAAGAAACTGTGAAAGCTCAAAGCTAGTGGTTGTGTTTGCATTAGACAAGACAGTTCAGTGAGATGCAGTGTGCACCTTCATTGTCTGAACGTTAGCAAGCAAAATTGACACCATATGTGCCCGACTGTAATTGTGCCAAGAGGGGAAAAGAGAAACATGTCAGAACATTTGAGTAACACCTAATTCAGCCCATGGTTATAAATAAAGCTGATGGTTGCTTAAAAACAAAAGTAGGAAAATATTATGGTTATATTATTCCTCAGCAGCGCTTCCTACATAGGTGAACTTTATTACAGAGACAGCACAAGTGAAAAGAAACATATAACAACTTTTTATGGTATTTTTATGTTATTTTATTTTTTTTGCAGTAAATAAAGTGGTTATGAGGCTCCAAGGAAAACGGCCCAGATGTTAGTGAGTTGTATGAAATTTAGTGGAAACAAGCTGTAAAAAACATAGTCATAAAACAGCCTGTCAATGCCACACATCTGGACAATGCAGCTGTATGTTCCCGCTGCTGTCATCACCCTAAGAAAACTCAATAGCCTTATTTCACCCCAATTAGGCTGCATACCAACAGAATCAGAATTACACAGGGAGGGGGTGTATTTGCACCAAGACAGACCCTCTCAAATTCCCCTTCCAGAAGTTTTTGTCTTTCATCCAGAACTAGTGCCTCAGACACTAGTCACTTTGTAAACAGTTCTCTAAACAACTCCCCTTGATTTGTTATCTGTTAAATGGTTTTTAATTTCTTACTTTAGAATAAGTAGTTGCTTAATGTTGCTTCTTTTGTTTAAATCATAAAAAAAAAAAAATAATTACATTTTACTGTAGAACTGTCTGTTGGCCTTTAAATAAATCACAGACTTTCTCTGTTCTAGTTTTATCTCATACTATAGCAGATATAATTTCATTTGAGGTATTAGGAATCAAAGAACAGCTATGCATCTTGTTGATCTGTTGTTTTTTTCTGAACGTGTGTGAGTCAAAATTGCCATGTAGTATGATATGGGATAGCACTTCCTCATTTCAGCATGCAAAGAGTCAAATGCAATATTCAAATTATACATGTAATAGTTTCTTTTTAGGGGTTTTGTTTGTTTTGTTTTGATTCGATTTTTTTCCCTCTGCAGGTGATAGAGGCAGCCAAAACAATTCTGGATAGTGGTGAAGAAATTCCTGTAACACTAACCGGAAAGCTGTTAAAATTTCAACTGCTTTGTCTCAAACAGAAGGACCTTCAGAGAAGGGAAGCTGAGAAGAAGGTACTATAGTATGCCTTAGGGAGGATGCTTAATTAACTTTATGAAGACACTTCTAGTGCTGTTTCTATAAATTAAGCTTTCTTCTCACACTTCCTAGGTCTGTAAATGAAGAGAAATGTGAACAGAAGTTTATCTTTTTAAGTTAATTAGGTTTGGGGAAGGTCTCAGTTCTTCAAGTGCAGGTGAGAAAGAAAAGAGGGGGAAAAAAAACAACAAAACAACCAAGAAACAATATTGTGCAAGAGCTCTTTGCTAGAGTGATAAGTAATAATGTCTTAGCTGTGTCTTAGGACCAATAGAAAACAGAGCTATAAACTGGCTTCAGCTGATTCTATCTCTGCTGAACTAAAGGTAGAGGAGCTTATTGTTAGAGAGAAATCAAGGATACATGCAGAGCAGCACTATGAAGAAGTTGCTATTGTAAATCACCTCTGGAGGATGCTTGAAGAAATTATCTTTTCCAACCTCTGGCACTAAGCCAGGATAAAATTTACATAAACTGTTCCTGGCAGATTTTTGTTGAACCTCTTCTTAAAACCTTTCTCTGCTGTGCTTTCACTTCTCTATAGCAACCAGTAGTACTGCTCAACTCTTATCTGCAACATAATCTTTTGGAAGAAGTTTCTAACCTGATCAACCTTGCTTTAATTTAAACCTGTTACTGCTTTGTTTCTCACTGTGTATAGGGACAGCAGTTCTTACCCTCTATTCTGAAGAAATCTATTATATATTTAACTAACCAAACCCAAATATGTCTTGGTTTCTAGTTACTCTTCTCTGAACTATCTGCAAATAGTTCATATCTTGAAGTCTGCTTCTCAGAACTGGTTGCCACATTTTCCAGTGTTCCCAAAACTCACTTCCACATATTCTCCAAGACAGTCACTGTTATCTCAAAGATTGCATCAGTCAGATTGCTTATTTGTTCTAGGAGGAATTTCACCAGGCTTGCACAGAATCACAGTCAGATCAGACCTCTAATAGCTTTCTAGCATCCATAACTTAAAAAAAAAAAAAAAAAAGTTGTCAATAGCACATTTCAACAACTTACTGAACAGTTGGTCTTTGCTATAATCCTTTTCCAGCAAGCATTCATTCAGCTGAAGATTGTGACTGGAAAAATCATATAATTGCTGCAATAGTTTACCCTGTTAATTGATCAAAAACGGTAACGTAAGATCATAAAATC